>NW_024725615.1:0-16157 GCF_018991925.1 Homarus americanus | reverse complement strand
AAACAGATTGTCAATACCTAAATAATTTTCATCATTGCCAGGAGCACTACTATCAGCAATACAAATCTTAGGGTCAACTGAAGGAACGGTCTGTACCTTATTCTATATACGACTGTACATCGGTCTGTAACTCTTGTCTTCTACCGCTAACCTGTGCTAACGCTAATTCGTGCTGCCTTTCACGCTCTCTTTCCCTTCTCTTTCCTTCAAAGTCAACTCATCCTCCATTTCTAACTTTCTGATCTCTACAGCTTCCCTAGGGTCAAATGAACGCAAAGTCAGTGCCCCCTTTGGTAGCACCTCTTCAATTACAAGTTCAGTTAATACTGCACTTTGAATTTCAGACTACCGTTGACTACGTCTATACTCAATTTCATACGTATCGGCAAGTTTTATCCAACCATCCTTTCTTAAAACACAGTCTTTCAACATTTTCAATGATGGATTTTCAACAAACTCCTCCACATCAAAAGTAGCCATTATTAATCAAATAAAGAATCCTATATATAAATATCCCCAATAGATAATGAGTGAAAAGGGATCGATCCTGGCAAGGTCGCCAATTTTGTTATGACCCTTGGGCCTCTTAAGGGTGTAACAATATCACAAATTAACAAATTACACTTTGTACTATAGGTCTAGGAATAGATCACACCAAATTATCACCTCATTATTATGGGGTATATTGAAATTCATGCAGTGGCTTTAATTACCTAATATATTAACGAATAAACAAACAATAATTGTAACCGTATGTACAAAAATAAATAAATGCAAATTAAAATTGAACAAATGAACTACTCAACCGAGTGACAAAATAACGAACATCAACGTAATGATTAAACACTTATTTAGTCTAGACACTACCCTAAACAACGTGGTTATCCAACACACTAACTCATAAACAAGTAAGGTATTTACCGTCGAATTCTACAATATGACTACACACAGTCTCACTATGTAATACTTGGTGTTCCCAAAAGTCGAGCAAGGTTAACACGGTATACCACTACAAATATACAATAGGAGAGGAGATACTTATCTTACAACTGCCAGCCCAATACTAAAAACCACACGGCTCTGAGAGGTAAAACTAAGCAGCAGATGTGGACGGAAATGACGTCATAACAAAAGTCCTTCAACTTGCGAATCCACAAATAGCTATCAAACGCTCACTCACTCATTCGTATTTGAAACTAATACAATAAACATTACTTTGTTTTACATAACATTAAAACTAATGTTACTACATTTTTAAGTATAACATATAATATCTTAATTTAAACTGCTTCAGTGTGTATACAACGAATCAGTCGAAGTTCATATGCCGATCAGTAATCTATTCATTGGTTCTTATTCCGACACTCGTAACATGTGGCTGAACTAGGGGCAGACTGAAAGAGAATCTGAGTCTTAGGCACATTCACCTCAAAGCCGAAGTGTGCATATGCATTTGCGTAGGTGTTCAGGATCTCCAGTAGGTCGCGTTCAGTATGAGCAACAACGTCTGCATACTGAAGTTCAGTAATGGAAGCTGCCGACACCTTTGTTCCTGCCTGGAGTCGCATTATGTTGAAAAGACCCTTCATCCGGTACTCAATGTCAACCCCACCGGCTATGTTGTCACTGGCACGAGTAAGGCTCTGTCAATAAAATGGAAAAGAGAATCGGTACCAGTACACATCCTTGTTTTACCCCCGTTTGGATGGGAAAGAACTCAGTGCCAGGTATATTACTGCTCAGAGTGCCAGGTATATTACTGTTCAGAGTGCCAGGTATATTACTGCTCAGAGTGCCAGGTATATTACTGCTCAAAGTGCCAGGTATATTACTGCTCAGAGTGCCAGGTATATTACTGTTCAGAGTGCCAGGTATATTACTGTTCAGAGTGCCAGGTATATTACTGTTCAGAGTGCCAGGTATATTACTGCTCAGAGTGCCAGGTATATTACTGTACAGAGTGACAGTTATATTACTGTAAAGAGTGACAGTTATATTACTGTTCAGAGTGCCAGGTATATTACTGTACAGAGTGCCAGGTATATTACTGTTCAGAGTGCCAGGTATATTACTGTTCAGAGTGCCAGGTATATTACTGCTCAGAGTGCCAGGTATATTACTGTACAGAGTGCCAGGTATATTACTGCTCACTCCTCCAACAACAGGCGACGGAGACACACATTAAGTATTCATGATCAAATATCCGACCTAAGAACTCGTCCATTATTTTCCTCCACATTACAGTCTCAACATTTCTCTCCTTCTGTTCACTTCTATATAACATGGTGCCTTTACAACATATTCTTCTATAAAGGATAAAACAATATACACTACTGCCACCCTCGCCTCCACTTATCATCACTTCAAGATAACTTTCACTCTTCCTCCTCGTCTCACAGTCACTCTACTCCGGGGTAACGTCAGGTGTGTAAGATGTGATACTTCATAACTCATACGAAATACCTTTAGCAATATAACAATAACTCAGGCTTCTCTTCTCTGCGCTAACATTCCTTACCCCTTACGTCACTCACTATTTAGTAGGGATTAAACACAGCTCACACTCACATTCTCAAACAGTCCTTAGAAAACAATGCTTTCTTTTCCATTTGGTTTTTCTTCCCTTCCTTCCATCTGTTGAACTCTTACAAAAACCATGTGTGTGTGTGTGTGTGTGTGTGTGTGTGTGTGTGTGTGTGTGTGTGTGTGCAGCCTCAGCCACACAGAGGGTGGTGAAATGCATACAGTGTGGCAGCATTATGTTAGTATTAAGGACCTACACTGTAATATAAACAAACACTCGACCAGTGCATCACCCACCACCATCCTGGATAAGGACCTACACTGTAATATAAACTAACACTCGACTAGTGCCTCACCCACCACCAGCCTGGATAAGGACCTACACTGTAATATAAACAAACACTCGACTAGTGCATCACCCACCACCAGCCTGGACAAGGACTCCACTGTAATATAAATAAACACTCGAACAGTGCATCACCCACCACCATCCTGGACAAGGACCTACACTCGTAATATAAACTAACACTCAACAGTGCATCACCCACCACCAGCCTGACAAGGACCTACACTGTAATATAAACAAACAACTGAACAGTGCATCACCCATCACCAGCCTGGACAAGGACCTACACTGTAGTATATAAACTAACACTCGACCAGTGCATCACCACCACCATCCTGGACAAGGACCTACACTGTAATATAAACAAACACTCGAACAGTGCATCACCCACCACCAGCCTGGACAAGGACCTACACTGTAATATAAACTAACACTCGACCAGTGCATCACCCACCACCATCCTGGACAAGGACCTACACTGTAATATAAACAAACACTCGAACAGTGCATCACCCATCACCAGCCTGGACAAGGACCTACACTGTAATATAAACAAACACTCGAACAGTGCATCACTCACCACCATCCTGGACAAGGACCTACACTGTAATATAAACAAACACTCGAACAGTGCATCACCCACCACCATCCTGGACAAGGACCTACACTGTAATATAAACAAACACTCGACCAGTGCATCACCCACCACCATCCTGGACAAGGAGGGAAGCAGCTGGGGCAGGGAGGGAAGCAGCTGGGGCAGGGAGGGAAGCAGCTGGAGCAGGGAGGGAAGCAGCTCAGGGGGAACCCAGAGAGATACATAGTATAGGAACCTGAGCCACCAATATTGTTTTGGCCCAATAGTGTTAGAGACTGAGGGAGCCTGGAGCACCAAGGTCCACCGGAGACTCCAGATCATAGAGTTACTTGTCCCAGCGTCTCAGCACAGTAGTCTAGAGTGACTATATATATGTAGCCCCATTATACTGGAAGAAGTTCGGCATTAGCAGAGTTAATTATAAACAATGAAAACAACAAAGGTGGCAATGGTGTAGTTACTATCGTGTTACCATTTGTCTATTGCTGATATTGTGAGGCAAAACAGAGAGAATATAATCTTGAAGATAAAGCGGGTCTGATCTAACGATTAGAGTCGCTATGAAGTACATATACTGCAGCAGGACCAGGGAGGGAGAGTAGCTATGGGGTACATATACTGCAGCAGGACCAGGGAGGGAGAGTAGCTATGGGGTACATATACTGTAGCAGGACCAGGGAGGTAGAGTAGCTATGAGGTACATATACTGCTGCAGGACCAGGGAGGGAGAGTAGCTATGGGGTACATATACTGCAGCAGGACAAGGGAGGGAGAGTAGCTATAGGTACATATACTGCAGCAGGACAGGGAGGGAGTAGCTATGAAGTACATATACTGCAGCAGGACCAAGGAGGAGAGCTATGGGGTACATATACTGCAGCAGGACCAGGGAGGGAGAGTAGCTATGGGATACATATACTGCAGCAGGACCAGGAAGGGAGAGTAGCTATGGGGTACATATACTGCAGCAGGACCAGGGAGGGAGAGTAGCTATGGGGTACATATACTGCAGCAGGGCCAGGGAGGGAGAGTAGCTATGGGGTACATATACTGCAGCAGGACCAGGGAGGGAGAGTAGCTATGGGGTGAATATATTGCAGCAGGACCTGGGAGGGAGATTAGCTATGGGGTACATATACTGCAGAAGGACCAGGGAGGGAGAATAGCTATGAGGTACATATACTGCAGCAGGACCAGGGAGGGAGAGTAGCTATGGGGTACATATACTGCAGCAGGACCAGGGAGGGAGAGTAGCTATGGGGTACATATACTGCAGCAGGACCAGGGAGGGAGAGTAGCTATGAGGTACATATACTGCAGCAGGACCAGGGAGGGAGAGTAGCTATGAGGTACATATACTGCAGCAGGACCAGGGGAGGGAGAGTAGCTATAGAGTGCATATACTGCAACAGGACCAGGGAGGAGAGTAGCTATGGGGTACATATACTGCAGCATGACCAGGGGAGGGAAAGTAGCTATGGGGGGTACATATACTGCAGCAGGACCAGGAGAGTAGCTATGGGGTACATATACTGCAGCAGGACCAGGGAGGGACAGTAGCTATGGGGTACATATACTGCAGCAGGACCAGGGAGGGAGAGTAGTTATGGGGTACATATACTGCAGCAGGACCAGGGAGGGAGAAGATCACATGATTATCAAACAACTATTATAAAATTATTATTAAACATAAAAAACAGAATATGAACAAAAACTATGATAATATAATACTTTAAGAAAAATATTTTTAATATTCACAGGCAAACTAGATAAAAAAAATATTTAAAAAAATGGTACAAACTCATAACGTCACCCTTTCCTTCAGCGGATAATTTATGACGGCATCTTGGCGAGAAAATGAGGGAAGGATGTGACAGCCACCGAGGACCTGCCTTAAAGACGACCGCTAAATGTCTCAGACCAACACCTGTATGTTACATAGGAAAGAGAAGGAGAAATATTTACCTGAAGATAATAATAAATTTAGAAGTATGAGGAAGAAGAAAAGAGGATTTATTGATGAGTCACTGAGGCCAACTAGAGTGAGGCGGTCACTAGTGTCTCCCGAGGGCGCCACCAAGTCACCGCCTCTCTCTAATTCACGGATCTGACTCACAACACTTGGCTGTATCCTCCCTCCAGAGTTCAGGTGATACGTCATGCCAGGTGCTAACAGTGAGTCGAGTAAAGCCAACTACTTCCTTCTGATTATGTGAACACGCACCCACACACTCAACACTCTCTCTTGTTCTTAACGCAACGAATTATATTACTGACCATCATTACCCGCCAAAAGTGTATCACTAATTGGGCTGTAAGTAGAGTTTGATTTGTGTAAATCTTTAAGTTTCCAGAACAAAGATTGTACACTGTAGGTGCAGGACAGTGGTGGGGCTCGAGACTACTGTAGATGCAGGTCAGTGGTGGGTCTCGAGATTACTGTAGGTGCAGGTCAGTGGTGGGTCTCGAGGCTACTGTAGGTGCAGGTCAGTGGTGGGTCTCGAGGCTACTGTAGGTGCAGGTCAGTGATGGCTCTCGAGGCTACTGTAGGTGCTGGTCAGTGGTGGGTCTCGAGGCTACTGTAGGTGCAGGTCAGTGGTGGGTCACGAGGCTACTGTAGGTGCAGGTTAGTGGTGGGTCTCGAGGCTACTGTAGGTGCAGGTCAGTGGTGGGTCGCGAGGCTACTGTAGGTGCAGGTCAGTGGTGGGTCTTGAGGCTACTGTAGGTGCAGGTCAGTGGTGGGTTACTGTAGGTGTAGGTCAGTGGTGGGTTTCTGTACGTGCAGGTCAGTGGTGGGTTACTGTAGGTGCAGGTCAGTGGTGGGTTACTGTAGGTGCAGGTCAGTGGTGGGTTACTGTAGGTGCAGGTCAGTGGTGGGTCTCCAGGCTACAGAAATAACCTGTCATGTGTCCAGTTATTACCTGTGGACCCTCAGGCCACGACGGTGTGTGTAGCCCACATAACTGAGGTAAATGGACGGGGATAATCTCTAGTTAGTTATTCATGATGGTGGTGGCCGGAAGTTTGCCCATAATAACACGGTGGCCGGGGTCATATTTTATACTCGGAGAAGTACAGGTTTCAACGCCCTAATTCTCGGTGGGTTCTGACGCCGCCAGATATATAAGATCTCAAATAACAGTGATGGTGGATCATTCTTAATAAGTTTTATATGTTGACAATTTGTCAACTATTACCAACATAACTTTCTTACATAATGTAAGTGATTGTGGTGTACCGACTGTTGTTAAGAAACAAAAAGGAAATGATTTAGTCGTGTTAATATTATTGTGGCTCGTTGACTGTTGCCAGTTATTAGTGGTGGTTGTATGTTGTCAGTTACCAGTCGTTGTTGCATACTGCATGTTAACTGTTGCCAGCTGTTGATGGTGGGTGTATATGTTAACTGTTGCCAGCTGATGGTGGGTGTATATGTTAACTGTTGCCAGCTGATGGTGGTGGGTGTATAATATAAGTTAACTGTTGCCAGCTATTGTTAGTGGTTCTCCATTATAAGTATATTATTGCGAGGTATTGGTAATGGTAGTTTGATTTATATTAACTGTTATCAGCTGCTGATGGTGGCTGTATATTGTCTGTGAACTGTTGTCATCTTCTGAGCCAACGGTGGATGTACAGTTGAGGACAAAATCTCTGAACACTTGGCAATATCTGGCATCTACTTCTGGGTCGTATATATGATTAGTTTATATCTAATAACGCTGTTTTTGATCACATATTATGTCATGAAAAAAATTCTTAATACAGAGACAAAAATGAGAAGTTACATTTAAAATGCCCATCGTCCTCACCGAATGATCCTCAAGTACTTATATGCCAGACACTGCCAAGTGTCCTGGGAATTTTGTCAGCTAAAGATTTATGTCCTACAGGGAGAAACTTACGATGTAAATTCTCAGGCAGTACATGTGGGTCTGGCAGCTGTCTCCTCCAGGGTAGAGGCACAGTCAACGTGAGGGAGGGAGGCCCACTAAATGTCCTGGTAGTAAACATACGAATCTTATGATCACTGGATAAAAAAGAAATGTTAACATACGGACCTAGGGAAGAGGAGGGTGGTAAAGTGGCCCCAACTACTGAGAATGGTCAAAACAGGGCGAACATAATGAGATACGAGGCTGTAGCTGTGGGGAGAGGGAGTGAAGCCTTTGATCCTTACCCAGAATACTTCACACACATCAGCCAGCACTGCACACCTGTTTACTCGTTTAATTTACCTGTACAAGTTTTAAAACTATTCAAAGTGTTTAAGAATATAAAGATAAATTGCAAAACAAAGTAACAATAAGTACATAAGCGAACAAACGAACAAAACAGCTTCAATTTGATTCGAGACAAGAAATTCTTCGTCAAGCGCTCTTTAGGTATAAGCTTTAAAGGTTCAACTCTTCTCCACACTCCTGTTAAAACTTCCTACGTTTTTCGTCGTCAACATTTTACCTTCATCAGGACCTCTACTACTTTCCTTGCTAATACTTTTTCCATCCTCCTCCTCACGCGCTCCCTCCCAACACTCAACTAATGCTGTCCTCACCATTTTCCTCCTCCTCCTCTCCAACACTTTAATCACCATCCCCACCATTGCTCCTCTCCACCTTCTTTCCAACAACAAATTCTCCATCAGTTTTCACCGCTACCTTGGATATAACGTCAAATTCTAAATTGCAGCTACGCCTTGGCCCGGCAACGTCTACCATCACCTGTCAGTCTAATGTCTCTTATCTATCGTCTCTATTTCCTAAATCATTACCATTTTTACCCTCTATTTCGTATCTTAGTCGATGGAACGATGGAAAATATTATGTCACAGGCTGAGGGTCGTTGTTTACTGAAAATATTCACTGTGGTAACGACGCTATTGAACTCATAGTCATTAAAAAGTACAGACATGAGAATTTTGTTTTTGTTTATACAGTCTTAGTCCTACACAGGGAGTTCTATCTCTTATAAATTGTAACTCTTGATGGACTTGTGTAATTATTAACTTTGCTAGACTATTAAAGACCTAAGTTGTTGAAGAGCAGTAATAACATCATAACGTCAACCTCAACTTGAATTCCCAAACCTATTTAAAACATTGTAATAATTTATATGTATATCTGATTTTTTTTATATAATTCGAAAAGATTAGTACGTAGAATATATCAATATATAAACCTAATACAAAGTGTACGTAAGTAGCATCGGTACTCACCTAACCTAAGGTAACTTAGCCCAAAGACTATAAAAGAGGAGGTCATCCCACACCTGACCCAAAATATGACCCAGGTTGGGCAAGACGTCACTGGGTAGAGAGGTCGAGACACTACCTCTCAGTTGGCTGCAGCCACAACTGTGAAAACTGGTGTTCTCAGTCACATAATGCCCGCTAATTGTGTTGTGTTTGGGTGTAATTCTTGGTTCAAACGAGAGGGGAATATACACTTCCATACACGTCCTAAAGATGAAGAACTAAGATACAGTGGGTTAACCTCTTCAAGAGAAAAGACAACATTAATACTGCTAATGGTCAGATATGCTCGGTGGGCATTGAACAGCTGCCAGAGGCTGACAGAAACTGCAGTCCATTGTAAAAGTAGTATGATAAATATTGAATATGAATTTTATCTATTTTTCATAACATTTACCATAAATTTAACGTTAGAGATTCCGTAAATAACGTCAAAAGCAAATAAATCTCTCTTCTATAGACCTTGGGTGGCCCTAGTGCCAGCCATCCTCGTACACGAGGGGCATCCATTATTGTTACGTCATTAAATATGTTATAAGTATATACTACAGTAAGTATATAATATAAAAGACAAAGAACATCGTAATATATATATTTAGTTTCAGGGTTTATTAAGTTATTTATTACTTGTACTTATTACTGGTATTTGTTTTCCTCTCATCTGTATAGTTTAAGTCTTTACTATTGTTTAGAATATATCATATCATATCACCCATGATGATTATCTTGTAATTAAAACGAAAATAATATTAATATCACTTAGATAATATTTGTTAAGGTTAGGTTAAGTTAGTTTAAGTTTTCTATTAAACAATTTATTAATACCTAATATGATGAAGTACATGATCGCCGATGGCCAGTTAGAAGCTTAAAATAATACATAGAAGTTATCGATATCAGGCAATTATCCCTATTTAGTTTAATGGGCAGGATTATATAGTCTACGATTAAGCTTTTACAAATCATCAGTCGTTTTAGTCAAATAGAGATAACTTTTTGGTTTTATTATTACAACTTAATTAAGATTAATTCGTAAAGGGTAAAATTTAGTGTTCCAGTTAAAACGTCGTTTACTGTCATATGATGGTTAAATTATACTGTAAGTAGGTTAGGTTAGGTTAGATTTTATATGAAGGTATTCATTTATATGTATATTTATGATCTACAGGATCGTTTATTGCCAGTGAAAACTTTCCAGAAAAGAGAAATACATCGAAGTTATCACTAATGACCAATTATCCCTATTGAGTGTAACATACAGTATATATTAGGAGGAGTTCCGCTTTTATGTATTTGTTTTCGTATTATTTAAGCCATTTCTTTGTTAAAGTTTAGCTTACAATATATAAATATTATAAAAAAAACATTGAAATACTCACAAGTCACTTTGTAACATATAATTAAGTCGAGATGATAATAACAATACGACGTGCTGGTCAAGCTCCGAAAGAGTTGTCCGGGGGTCTAGCTAACCTCTGGTCGGGGCTTGACCGGCACGAAAAAAAAAAAAATTTTGTTTACTAAACATGATTTTGGCAACCTGTGGTGTAATTGTCAGGATGCTCGACTTGCAAGCGAGTGGCCCCGTGTTTGATTCCCGGACAGAGTAAAACTATGAGCATTATTTTTTTTACGCCCTTTGCCTTCTATTTACCAGTAAATGGGAACCTGGATGTTAAACGATTTGCGGAACTTATTCTGGAATAATGGTTAGCCAGTGCAGTTGGCGAGTTGTCCGGTCTTCTCGGACTATTTCTTGAAACTGGGTCATACAACTCGTTAACTTAGGGTGTGGTTGTGGTGTTGGCGACAGATTCTAACACCTTAAACAAATTCACGCCTAGGTGGCCCTAGGGCCGGCCATCCTCGTACACGAAGGGCAACCATTATTGTTACGTGTATAATATTACCATCACTACCACAACCAGCATTATCACTACTATTGTCACCTTCTCAACTATCATCATTCCTTCCCTCTTCCTCCTCTTGCCTCCGTATTTTAATAATTATCGTCTCTATTATTATTATTATTATTATTATTATTATTATTATTATTATTATTATTATTATTATTATTATTATTATTATCATTATTATTAACAATACAACATGTGGCTGGAACAACAGTAGAAATTAGAAATAAGATAAAAAAGTTGTATTAAATTAACAATTAAAACACAAACAACAACCACAGGTACAAGTCGATCAGTTTTTATCATGAGAGAGAGAGAGAGAGAGAGAGAGAGAGAGAGAGAGAGAGAGAGAATCCCTGACTCACTGTTACGTTATGACAAAGTTGTTGGTAAATATATGGTATGGAAATTGTGTTGATACTCTCTCTCTCTCTCTCTCTCTCCCCAACCACTAACTAACAACACATCACAAACAAACAAGCAACAACACAACATAACCACAAATGACACCACAAAAAACATAATATAAAAAAGCAAACAAACAAACAATAAAACAAACAAATAAACAAACAAACAATAAAGCAAACAGACAAACAATAAAACAAACAAACATACATACAAACAATAAAACAAACAAACATACATACATACAAACAATCAAACAAACAATACAAACAATCAAATGATAAAACAAACAAACGAAGAATAAAGCAAACAAACAAACAATAAAAACAAACAAACAAACGTACATACATTCAAACAATCAAACAAACCTAAAAACATTCAAACAAACAAACAGACCCTCTTCAGTAAACCACCACCACCAAGGACTTCACTAACCTACCACCTCCACCAACACTATTTTTTTTTTTATTGGGCACCCCCCTACATCCTTGTGTAAGGTGAAGCGCAGAAGCGTTTACAGCACCCAACAGGGAAGCATGCTAAGTTCATGCTTGCCTTTATGTCTCATGAGTTAAGGGCGTAGAAGCACTATTTATAATACAAAAACTCCCCAAACGTCACTCCTGCCTCGGTGACCTTTGGGGGGTATCACTGCTCACTGGTCTAGATCTGGCGAGAAAACTGCCCCCACGCAAAGGTCACTTGTTGGGTGTTACAAAGCGCCTGCTGGGTGTACTGGGTGATTTAGGCGAGTCTCCCCCCGCCCTCCCCCAACTCCCCTCTCCACCCACAACCCAGGGCCACGGTGTGTAAGGTTAAGGCGTTCGAATTTTAATTGGGTTGATGATGAAATAATGCAGGGAAGGAGAAGAAGGCTAGATTACGTTTGGTTACGTTAGGTTAGGTTAGGCTAGATTAGGTTAAGTTAGGTTAGGTCTGGTCAGGTTACATTATGCATGAAGGTATTTATTTATATGTATATTTATGATCTACTGGATCGTTTATTGCCAGTGAAAGTTTCCAGAAAAGAGAAATACATAGAAGTTATCACTAATGGCCAATTATCCCTATTGAGTGTAACATACAGTATATATTAGGTGGAGCTCCGAAAGAGTTGTCCGGGGGTCTAGCTAACCTCTGGTCGGGGCTTGACCGGCACGAAAAAAAAAAAACCTTTTGGACTTAGTATACATGATTTTGGCGACCTGTGAATTATATGCAAGTTTTTTCTGCCATTTGCTTCTCAACCTATCAGTAATTAGGAACCTGGATGTTAATCGATTTGCGGATCACGTTCTGGTATAATGGTTCACGTTCTGGTATAATGGTTAGCCAGTGCAGTTGGGCATTGAACAGCTGCCAGAGACTGACAGAATCTGCAGTCCATTGCAAAACTAATTTGATAAATATTGAATATGAATTTTATTTATTTTTCATAACATTTACCATAAATTTAACAATAGAGATTCCGTAAATAACGTCAAAAGCAAATAAATATGTGTGCCCTGGTAGTGTTGTATAATGAATTGGAAATTCTATCAGAGTCTGGTAATAAGTTTTCAGGACACTCTCACTTCTCCCTCTCCCCACTCCCTCTCCTCCTCTCTCTAAGAACATAAGAATGAAGAAAACTTCAGCGGGTCTATTGGCCCATACTAGCCAGCCCCGTTTACACCCAACCCATATCGCTCACGTGTTATTTGAGGTCATCATAACTCCTCTCACCTCATGTTACATTATTAATATAATGAACACAAGAGGGAGGAAAGAATATCCTGTAGGCAATTGTACATAGTTACAATTCTCTCTCTCTCTCTCTCTGTGCTGTATCAGCCATAGGAACATTAATAGCTGCAGACAAGTCAGCGGCTGTCATCATAGACATACGTGCAGAGAGAAGAGGCCAAAAGAGGACTGTGCAAGAAATTGATTCTACATGGGCACCTGATGTACTGCAAGAGAAAGAACCTGAGGAAGAAAGACCAGTTCTGATCACTGAGGATCTACAACGTCAACTGGATGATGTGAGGAGGGAGAGAGATGTTCTTTTCATTGAGGGAAAAAGAGGATGGCAGGAGAGGATTTATTGACATGAGCTGATAGAAAATGCTTTACTAAGGCTACTGCTGATACTAAAGATGTTTTAAGGAGTTACTTTTTACTCTTCTCAGGTGAATTTTGTCATGACTGGTGTCCCTGTAATATACTGGTCTGTGGGGGATATCAGTCGAACACTGACCCTTCGCAGCCTAAGCCCCGAAAGCTTATCACTATTTGCCTGGTAAAATTCAATTTCGTTTCCCATCTATCAGTACACTGCATCGTTGGATTCTAAGCTCAATGTGGAACCAGGTGTGTTGCATGCAGTTCTGCAACTGTTGTATCATAAATGTGAGGCTATGGATGACTGTAAACGTCTACGTGTTTTATCTTTTGATGAAACAAGTGTCAGTGAAGGTAACACTTGTCTTGTGAGGTCATAACTACTGTCACCTCACTCACACCTGGAGGGAAAGGCAGCACCTGTGATCACCTGCTCTAACTACCCCCCTCCCCCCATAATCTGGCGTCAGTGGCTGTAACACATCATATGACGTCATAACTACTGTCACATTATGTCTACATTATTAACATAATGGACACAACAGGGAGGAAAGGAACTCCTGTAGGCAACTGTATATATAGTTATAATTACCCTATCTTAAGCTGCAGTTATTTAAATACATGACTATAACTGAAATACATTGTTTTTCTTTTAACCTTTCCTTCTGTGTATCACCCACCACACTGACTGGTGTCCTTAGCTAAAGTTATATGCAAGATTAAACTCTCTATTAGTATTATTTTCTATGTGAGATACTGAGATAACAAAGTATAGTATATAGAACCATAAAATGTTCTGTTTATAAGGGGTGAGAGGTAGGCGAGGGAGTCTACCTGCTGACGTCAGCAAAGCCCCACCCACCTTGGCCTGGCCTGTCCTGGCCTAACCTAACCTAGTGTAAAACAAGTCTAGCCTAGCCTAATCTCGCCTGACCTGACCTTATCTAACCAAAACTAACCTAACCTTGACCTGATCTGATCTGATCTAATATAGTGATTAGTTTGAATCAGATTGTTATACGTCTTTTTGATCAGTCTAAGTTTCTTTCATCTTACTCTTCATTTTTTCTCTGTTGTTCCTCTTTGTTATATTTTTTCTTTATGCTTTCTTTTCTTTCCCTCCTCCTCCTCTTCTTATTCCTCTATTGTTCTTTAAGAAATCAGGATAACTATTAAGATTTGTTGACCAATTTTTCTCTACATTTTCATTAAAAGATTACTTATTAAAACAACATTATCTGTATTTATATTATCTGAAGAGGAGTCCTGGCCACAACCAACGCCCCCCACACTAACATAATGAAGCACTGCAGTAAATTATGTAAATATTCAAAAGGATTTGGATTTAATTGTCGGTCGTTTAATTTTAGGAACATTTCATTAGTGTTAACGAGAGGCAGGTAATGGCTATTATTAAAAAGCTTCCCTTATAATGACTACGGTCCCTCCAGCCAGACTTATACTAGCGTCTAAAGCCAAGGTGTGGTAGAGTCAAGGTTACCCACTGAAAAGTTTATTTGGATAAGTTAGGTGTGATTCTATTAGGTTTGGCTCCATTAGGTTTATACTTTCATGATGTTACGTACAGTAAGTCTATAAATTCACTTAATTATTTTAATGGCAGGATAATAAAAAGATACCTGCTGTAATTACCGTGTTGGAAACTACAATTAGACAACCAGAACAGCATCATCGGCCATTACAGAGCGTTATGTTGTGTAATGTAAGCACTTAAGTCAGTGGCCTAAAGCCTCAGGGTCTCCTTGGCTGCTGTGTGAGGTGGTTCAGTCACGATACAAACATTACCAACATGTTTATCTTCACCAGGTGGGCTTAACATGACCAGGTGATGCCTTACTAACTCTTGGACAATTTTATTGTTGTTTAGTGAATTTTTATGAAGCTGCAAGATCATTTTACACTTCTTGGAGAAAATTTGGCAAAACAAAATTTTCATCCCAATTTCCCCAATTGGTAGATATTTTTTTTTTTTTGGTATTTTGGTATTTTTTAACTGACCTGACCTGGCCTCACCTGACCTAACATGAAAATAATCCTAGTGATAATGGTAAAAAATGCCAAATACCTATTGGGATAAAAACGAATATTAACCGATATTTTTGTATTATGGAGAAAACAAAATCTTCAAAAAAGTACAAAAAGTTAAAAACATAAATCAATATTTTTAACAACTCCTCCAGGTATCTTTTGTTAGTTTCACCTTCAGTGTCCTCATGACTGTCCTTGTCATTTTACTATTGTTTGTCTTCCTGTATCTTGGATATTCTCTATGTCACAGTTTGTGTTTGTTCTTTATTGTACTTCGTCACTGTCCATGTTTTACTGCATTATATTTCTTTGTTGTGATAAAATAGTTCCAAGACCTTCAGTTATAAACAATAATCATATGAAAGTCTTTGACAACAACTTAAATTATTCCTTATTTTCGTTACTTAGATCCATTGAATTCTTGTGTCCGTGTCCGTGACAATGATAATATTAGAGTATAATCAAAGGACTAATATTGAGTTGTCTCTCAGGTTTTCATTCGACTGTATAAGTTTATCACAGTAAGCAGTCTACTGTGTTATCATCCATACATATAAAGCTGTAGCGAGACTGCTGGAGTTATGCTGCATCATATTATTGCAGCATGCAGCATAATGCGACCTCCTCTCCCTCCCTCCCCAGCATGTCAACATAATGCAGCTCCCTCTCCCTCCCTCCCCAGCATGACAACATTATGCAGCTCCCTCTCCCTCCCTCCCCAGCATGACAGCATAATGCAGCTCCCTCTCCCTCCCTCCCCAGCATGACAGCATAATGCAGCTCCCTCTCCCTCCCTCCCCAGCATGACAGCATAATGCAGCTCCCTCTCCCTCCCTCCCCAGCATGACAGCATAATGCAGCTCCCTCTCCCTCCCTCCCCATCATGACAGCATAATGCAGCTCACTCTCCTCTCTCCCCAGCATGACAGCATAATGCAGCTCCTCTCCCTCTCTCCCCAGCATGACAGC
>NW_024725614.1:0-19358 GCF_018991925.1 Homarus americanus | reverse complement strand
GACAAGAGAACAAATGCCAATATTCTCGCTGACACAAACTGTAGGAGCATCGAGGCTACCATTATCCATGAACAACTACATTGGACTGGCCATGTTACCCGCATGGACGACAGTAGACTGCCAAAGAAGCTACTTTACTGTTATCTAACGAGTAGTAAACGTATCGCTGGCGGTCAACTGAAAAGGTATAGGGATAGTCTTAAGACAAACCTGAAAAAGTGCCAAATCGACCCCCTCACCCGGGAGACGATTACTCCACACCGTAACGCTTGGAGGAGCACCACACAAGAAGGTGACAATGCTTTCGAATTAGCCCGACTGCAAACCGAGGCAGACAAGCTCCAGTAAGACGCTGCCGCCGCCCCTCCTGCACTAGGTGTAGCCTTCCACATGTGCAACATCTGTGAACGACCCTGCCGGTTCCGTAACGGCCTCTTTAGTCACCTGAGAACTCGCCAACGAAGTTGACACACTTAATAACTCATATCATTGTATCATAGCTGGATGATCGTCATACTCGATTCCGAGTGACAGCAAAGTAGTAGTAGTGTCATGTCACTTACTCTGCGAGTCAGGCGATCTAAGTCTTTAGTACATGACAATCACGATAACACACACACACACACACACACACACACACACACACCATGTGATGGAACGTAAAACGCAATGGGATGGAAGGTGCTATCAAATGAACGAATCTAAGAACATACGCCTGAGTTCTTTTTTGGTACATTTTGAAAGTCTGGAGTATTTTTTAGGTGGGCGTTTGAACGTATATATTTTTTTTTTTTGGCGCATATCTGAACCTTAGAATTTTTTGGGCGTATGTATTAACATCTGTGAATTCTTTTGGCGTATGTTTGAACGTCTGTGTGTTATGGTGGCGTATGTTTGAACGTCTGTGTGTTATGGTGGCGTATGTATGAACGTCTGTGTGTTATGGTGGCGTATGTATGAACGTCTGTGTTATGGTGGCGTGCGTATGAACGTCTGTGTGTTATGTCCCGAGGTGCATTAGTTCCTCTACTGTTTGGATGTTTGGCAGAAGATGGAACCCAACTGGTCGTCCCAAGAATAGCGTTGCTTCGCCATCGCTCTTCCATTGAATGGGCGTTTCTCCAACATTCCTCGAGGTCTTCGTCCAGACAGGTGCAATGATGAGCATTTGCTCGGATTTATGTCCAGTCCCATCCTACTGCATTGTTCTGTTGCTATGTAGAGGAGTTGCTGTAGATTATCTTGCTGTTTTGTAATGAAGATTATATCGTCTGCATATGCTAAGCATGGGTGCTTGTGTTGTTGGTTCAGTATCATTCCTTCGGCCGCGATTTTCCGCAACAGTGGTTCGACCGCTATATTGAACAGGAGACCACTAATTGGGCACCCCTGTTGCACACCGCATTGCACTGGTATCTCTTCTGTTTCTCCTTCCTTTGTTAGGATTCTTGTCGTCTTGCCACTGATGATGTCTCCTGCTACTGCTTCAAAATCCCGTCCCACGCCTATACGGTTGAGCGCTCTTTTAATGAGTTCCAGTGACACTGAGCCAAATGCATTGGTCAAGTCGAGTGCTACTATGCAGGTATCGCCATTGTTCCGTCGTGCATCGTCCATGTGATGTTGAAGTATGTAGTTGTGTTCTATCATCCCATCACTTGGCATGAATCCTTTCTGTGCAGCGCACACTACCTCGTTGTCAACGAGCCACCTTCTGAGTCGTGCTGTGAGGCATCCTGTGTACACTTTGTATATTGTGCGGCTCAGTGTTATAGGCCTCCAATTTGAAACGACTTCTGGGTTACCACCTTTTTTGGGGACAAGTATTGTTCTGTATCGTTTCCAGGAGTCTGGTATTCTCTTGGCTCTTAGACACACGTTGAATATGGCTGCCATAACTCGGGAGCTTAGGTCAGCCTTTCTCCATTTATCATATGATATTCTGTCTTCACCTGGTGACGAATTCTCTGCTGCTGTTAGTTTTGTAAATACTTCCTTCTCTGTGAAGGGCTGCATTTCCATCTCTGGTCTGTCGTCTGGCGGTTCGGTAATGTGCTCCACGGTATTTAGGTCACATTCCTTTTCGACCATCATGTGTTGGAAGTGTTCCTCTATTCTCTCCTTGCTTATTTCACATCTTGCGCCGTTCCCTTCGGCAATTAGCCGTATTGCTCGGCGACGGTTGTATTTGTACAGCCTCTAGATCTGTTTGCAATCATTGACATCGGTGATTTTCCTGGTCGTGTTTTGTCATTGAGTGATGTTTATCCTGTTTGTCGCTTGAATTGCTACCTCGATCTCAATCAGTACTTCTTCAAATCTTGCCCAGTCCGGGTTCCGCTGGATCTCATACACTGTGCCCAGAAACGGCTCCAGTATCCATGTCTCCTCAGCTTCATCTCGCTCTTCATTTGGTTCAGGAGTTATGCCAATCTGCTCCTGTATGTTGCCTTCACCACTTAGTGTTTGATTTTCTTCACTTTGCGATAGTGGTGTAAGGGATTCACTGAGATTACTTTGGCTTCCTTCATTTGTTTCTTGACTTTGCATTATCTGTTCCCCTGTTTGGGTACTGTCTCCACCATGTTGTTCATCTGGGCTTAGAAGTGACAGTGGCATTCTTGGAATGTGCAAGAGGGGTGTCAGGTCCCCTGCGTGCTGTGATTCCTCTCCTGGTGAGGATTCATTTTGGAGCAGCTGGCTCGGCGTTATCGACCTCAGTCGCGTTTCTTGATCGTCTGGGCTCAGCGGTGACACTGGTGTACTTCTCCCTGAGACGGGGCGTGGTGTCTCCGGTCCTTCCACTTCTCCATCCCTGGGTGGGGGGGGTCCATCTGTGCCTTTCTCGTTGCCCTTGTGTTTCTCTTTGCTGCTGTTGCTCGTCATTCTGTGGCTGCTCCCTCTGCTCGTTATCCCTATTTTCCCCAACTTCCTGTGTGGGCTGGGCGCTTGCTGGATTGCCTTCAGCCTGTTGGTTCCCCTGTCGTTGCTCCGCCTGGCGTTGGTTGTCTCTCCTCCTCCACTGCCGTACATGTGTTGCTACCTTGTGGTTATTCAATCCTCTCTTTGTTGGGGCAGAGTAGGGGCAGTATTGCACCTCGCACTGGAAACGAAAATGGGGAACCCTTTGCTCCTCCCTCATCTGCCTGTTGAGGATGCACGTGTGATTGCTTGGCCGGATAGTCAGTACCATATAGCACCCTGCACACATGTTCATATATTCGTTGATTTTCTTGTTGTGGGCTTCCTTTAGATGTCGGACTAGTGATTGCTTGCAGCCAGACCACCCCGATGACGCACATTCCCATGGGCATCCCTGCGTCCTCTCTGTGCATTTGAAGAATGGTGGTGCAGGGAACCATATGGTCAGCATTCGGTTTCTTCTTTCCGGCTGTCGATCTCCGTTCGGGCGGGGGCGAGCATCCATTCCTTCGCTGTCCGTTGAGTCCGGGTCTCCGCTGCTACCTCCTGGTGACTCCCTGGGTGTCCTGCCGCTACCACCGATTTGTACTGCCTCGCCTGTCGCAAGTGTTCCGGCTCTCCATCCCACATCTTCTCCTTCGTTTCTTCCCCTTGGCCCTTCGTCGTCCATGTTGCTTTACCCACACGAACACCCACACACACATGACAACCCCCTTACCAGGGTGTACCCGCACTATCACGGTATTCCTGGAGGATCGGCCGAGAGTTGTGCACCGACCTCCCTTTCGCCATCACAAACCCACTCGATCGCAAGGTGATGGTTTACCGGGGAGGGACTTTGGGACGAATACACTTCTATGAGTGCAGGTCCCTCAGCCAGTACGAAGTGAGGAAGTACAGAGAGGAGGGAATAGCCACGTGTGATAAGCACCCACGTGGGGTCCCGTGGGACCAGGTTTGGGGCTTTGCAGGGCACCCCCGGTATGTTTCCTCTCACTGCATGGTATTAGTAATAACCACAGCAATGGAGAAATACCGGGTTCCCTGCTCGCCGCCTAAAGCAACAAAGGAGTAAACTCTGTTACTTTCACCCCCAGAAAGTCCAAATCTGTGTTCTTCCTTCTATGCAAAAAGAACACTGATTATGTACTCTCCATTAAGCTGATAAGAACAGAATTTATTTAAAAGAATTATACATTGTTTTTTATTTACAATAGTTTGGGTATTCCAGTAATTTGTGACAATTAGCTGACTATCTATTACATTTTATACATAGTGTTCCTATTCCACTAACTAGAACCTATTCTTTCTTCTATCTTGACTTTGGGTTTATTTCACCCTACATACTGTCTAGCCCCTGAGGTATGTTCTATATAAATCATTCTCGACCAGCGAATGGCATCACTTACACATAGTTTCCTGAAGAGGCTTAGGTATCCCTTTGATGCCAGTCGTTTCATCAGCTTCTCGTTCTCCGGGTCGTATGCTCCCAGGGGTCCCACTATGAATGCAGCCACCTTCACCTGCTGGTATTGTCTTCTCATCTCTGCTGCCAGTTCTGCATACTTTTCTTCTTTCCTCAGTCTTGCTTCTTTAAATGCCTCTTGTCCATTCTCGAATGGGCAGGTGACGTCGATCAGGATCACTTCTCGGTTCTTTACAATCACCAGGTCTGGACGTCCATTGTCTGGGGCTCCTGGTACTCGTTCATTTGCCGACATGATCTTCCAATGTCGACCTTCTGCGGCTTTTCGTACTCTATCCACCAGGGCATTATGTCGCTTTTGCATGGCTCGAGCGTGTATCATGCAGTGGTTTACTACATGTGGGAGCGTTTCTTCTCTATTGCACCGACGACATCTCCGATCCCTATTCTGGCCTCGCTTCGCTCCATTGACGGGGAGTAGGTTCAGTCTTGCTCGGTGTATGAAACGTCAGTCTGCGAAGGTTGTATACGCTCCATTTCGAACAAATGCTGATGATGCTTTCTCTTGTGCTACGAGCTTCATCACTTTCCCTTGGTCAGGCTTATTCTGCAGAACTTCATCTCTCATCTGTCGTCGCCGGCTCCGGATGGTTTTGGCTACCTTCCTTCTATCTTTTTTTTCAATGATGGAGTCCGTGCATTTTATCTTGATGTTATCTCTTCCCTCTGCTATCCAGGACACCCCCATTCGGCCTGAGGCACATCTGGCTCTAGACCAGATGGTTTGGTGGTCTCCTCCTCGCGTTTGCATCTCTCCCTGTGTTGAGTAAACGCATGCGTCGGTCATACTTGGCCCTTGTCGTGTTCTCATTGTTGCCACTCGCCGGCATTCTTCTCTAGCTATTTCCCTGACGTCAGGATCCGGTGACGTAAGTAATTTAAATGCGGTATCCACCAGGAAAATGTCAGAGTCTTCTGCCGCGAGTGGGACACCACAAGCTCCAGCTTTACTGCTTCCGTACAGGTACTTATTCGACGCTCTTGACGGTAGATGTAGCGTGTGTTTAAGCATTGTCTTCATTTCGCTTTCCAGGTGTGCCCAGTCTGTTTTCCTCAGTTGCCAAGTCCTCATTGCATGCACTCCTGCTGGGTACATGAATGTCTTGACTGCATCTATTTTCTGCCACGGTGCTAGCTTGCTTGTCAGTATTTTGGTCCCGAGATGCATTAGTTCCTCTACTGTTTGGATGTTTGGCAGAAGATGGAACCCAACTGGTCGTCCCAAGAATAGCGTTGCCTCGCCATCGCTCATGCATTGAATGGGCGTTTCTCCAACATAGAACTGTGTCTGGCGCATTCTTTGAGGTCTTCGTCCGGACAGGGGCAATGATGAGCATTTACTAGGATTTATGTCGAGTCCCATCCTACTGCATTGTTCTGCTGCTATGGAGAGGAGTTGCTGTAGGTTATTTTGCTGTTTTGTAATGATGGTTATATCGCTATATTGAACAGGAGACCACTAATTGGGCACCCCTGTTGCACACCGCATTGCACTGGTATCTCTTCTGTTTCTCCTTCCTTTGTTAGGATTCTTGTCGTCTTGCCACTGATGATGTCTCCTGCTACTACTTCAAAATCCCGTCCCACCCCTACACGGTTGAGCGCTCTTTTTATGAGGTCCAGTGACACTGAGCCAAATGCATTGGTCAAGTCAAGTGCTGCTGTGCAGGTATCGCCAGTGTTCCGTCGTGCATCGTCCATGTGATGATGAAGTATGTAGTTGTGTTCTATCACCCCATCACTTGGCTTGAATCCTTTCTGTGCAGCGCACAGTACCTCGTTGTCAACGAGCCACCTTCTGAGTCGTGCTGTGAGGCATCCCGTGTACACCTTGTATATTGTGCGGCTCAGTGTTAGAGCCCTCCAATTTGAAACGTCTTCTGGGTTACCACCTTTTTTGGGGACAAGTATTGTTCTGTATCGTTTCCAGGAGTCTGGTATTCTCTTGGCTATTAGACACACGTTGAATATGGCTGCCATAACTCGGCAGCTTGGGTCAGCCTTTCTCCAGATATCATATGATATTCTGTCTTCACCTGGTGACGAATTCTCTGCTGCTGCTAGTTTTGCAAATACTTCCTTCTCTGTGAAAGGCTGCATTTCCATCTCTGGTCTCTCGTCTGGCGGTTCAGGAATGTTCTCCACGGTATTTAGGTCAAATTCCTTTTCGACCATCATGTGTTGGAAGTGTTCCTCTATTCTCTCCTTGCTTATTTCACATCTTGCGCCGTTCCCTTCGGCTATTAGCCGTATTGCTCGGCGACGGTTGTATTTGTACAGCCTCTGGATCTGTTTGCAATCATCGACATCAGTGATTTTCCTGGTCGTGTTTTGTCCTTGAGAGATGTTTATCCTGTTTGCCGCTTGAATCGCTACCTCGATCTCAATCAGTACTTCTTCAAATCTTGCCCAGTCCGGGTTCCGCTGGATCTCATACACTGTGCCCAAGAACGGTTCCAGTATCCATGTCTCCTCAGCTTCATCTCGCTCTTCATTTGGTTCTGGAGTTATGCCAATCTGCTCCTGTATATTGCCTTCACCACTTAGTCTTTGGGTTGCTTCACTTTTCGATAGTGGTGTAAGGGATTCACTGAGATTACTTTGGCTACCTTCATTTGTTTCTTGACTTTGCATTATCTGTTCCCCTGTTTGGGCACTGTCTCCACCATGTTGTTCATCAGGGCTTAGTGGTGACAGTGGCATTCTTGGAATGTGCAAGAAGGGTGTCAGGTCCCCTGCGTGCAGTGATTCCTCTCCTGGTCAAGGTTCATTTTGGAGTATCTGGCTCGGAGTTAGCGAACTCAGTCGAGTTTCTTGATCTTCTGGGCTCAGCGTTGACACTGGTGGACTTCTGCCTGAGATGGGGCGTGGTGTCTCCGGTCCTTCCACTTCTCCATCCCTGGGTGGGGAGGTCCGTCTGTGCCTTGCTCGTTGTACTTGCGTTTCTCTTTGCTGCTGTTGCTCGTCATTCTGTGGCTGCTCCCTCTGCTCGTTATGCCTATTTTCCCCAACTTCCTGTGTGGGCTGGGCGCTTGCTGGATTGCCTTCAGGCTGTTGGTTCCCCTGTCGTTGCTCCGCCTGGCGTTGGTTGTCTCTCCTCCTCCACTGCCGTACATGTGTTGCTACCTTGTGGTTATTCAATCCTCTCTTTGTTGGGGCAGAGTAGGGGCAGTATTGCACGTCGCAATGGAATCGAATATGAGGACCCCTTTGCTCCTCCCTCATCTGCCTGTTGAGGATGCAATTGTGATTGCTTAGCCGGATAGTCAGTACCAGATAGCATCCTGCGCACATGTTCATATATTCGTTAATTTTCTTGTTGTGGACTTCCTTTAGATGTCGAACCAGTGATTGCTTGCAGCTAGACCACCCCGATGACGCACATTCCCATGGACATCCCTCTGTCCTCTTTGTGCATTTGAAGGTTGGTGGTGCCGGGAACCATATGGTCAACATTCGGTTTCTTCTTTCCGGCTGGCGATCTCCATTCGGGCGGGGGAGAGCATCCATTCCTTCGCTGTCCGTTGAGTCCGGGTCTCCGCCGCTACCACCGATTTGTACTGCCTCGCCTGTCGCAGGTGTTCAGGCTCTCCATCCCACATCTTCTCCTTCGTTTCTTCCCCTTGGCCCTTTGTCGTCCATCTTGCATTACCCACACGCGCGAACAGCCACACACATAATGACAACCCCCTTACCAGGGTGTACCCTGCCAAAGAAGCTACACAAGAAGAAGATATTGAAGCCGCTCTCGCCCTCTCCCTGAATCATCTCAAATCTCGCATACACGCCACACAACGAGAGGCATTCGATGAAAATTGGACACACCTCAAACAACGGGGTAGCGTCACACTATGCCACTATGACGCTGTAACCGGTGACGATAACCGCAACTACAAAGAGTATCAATCCCTGACTCGATCTCAACAGATTATGTACATGAGACTGCACCTAGGGTACAGGTACCTATGGGAGTACATTGGCAACCCTGAGCCTGGCCGCACTGTTTGTAAGCTTTGTGGCCAACCCGACTCTCACACCCTCTCTCACTACATCCTCACTTGCCCTATGACCTCCTCCTACAGGTCCCCAGCTGTTACCAACACCTCTTCCCTCCCTGACCAGATATCCCTCCTCCTAGTGACAGGCCTGGCACTTGACATTATTAGGGACCTGCCACGTTTTGCCATAAACAGATGAAATGTACCGGGAACTTTCCCCCCACGCACTCATCATTCTCTCACTTTATGTAACTTGACAAAACCTATGAACCTTCAGGCTTTTACCCCCTTAATGCACGAGTCATAAAGGCAAGTATGAACTTTGCATACTTCCCGGATGGGCGCTGTAAACGCTTCTGCGCTTCACCTTGCACAGGATGTAAGGGGGTGCCCAATAAACTAGCCCCCCGGGGGCCAATCTGAATCTATCAATCACTTGCTTGACAATAATTATTTCCAGTTCCGGAATAATCAGAGATACAACTTAAGGCACCCAGAGCTACTCCTCCATAAAATATCACGGTGTGAAGGTGTGGAACAACTTACCCCCACACATCCGAGCAAAGCTTACGCTCCTTTCCTTTAAATCATCTCTTATAAAATATCTATTGTCTAAGTATTAATATTTCCTGTAACACCTACTATATTTACAGTACCTGCTTTTATTGTACCATCAAAACCGTTTTATCGGAAATTATCATGTAAATAGATAAGTAATTACCATTGCAATAAACAAAATTGTCAACTAGACATAATCATGTTTTGTCCTCTTGTTCAACCTTATAACTGTACAACCCAATTGTAGCTGGGTAGGAGACGCTAATTTTCAGCAAATCAGCTCAGCTGGGGCGCCTGTGGGTAGAACGGTACCGCTCTTGCCTCGCAAGCGAGTTGTCACGGGTTCGATTCCCGGGCCAGTGGAAATTTGTTCGGACACACTTCCCAGCCTCCCTTGGTCCTTGTTCACTTGGCAGCAAAGTAGGTACCTGCTATAAATCGAAAATTGCGAATTCGTATTCAGGGAAAGTTGTTTGAGCTTCCAATAACTTGCTTAAACATAAAACACCGACTCTTCAGGCTTCTACGCCCTTGACTCCTCAGGCTTCTACGCCCTTAACTCATGAGACATATTCCTCCTACACCGTCTTCCACCTTCCTGAGCCAATGGCTCTCTTCTCTCCATCCCATCATCATCATCATCAACCATGAACTTAGCATGCTTCCCTGTTGGGCGCTGTAAACACTTCTGCGCTTCACCTTACACAAGGATGTAGGAGGGTGCCCAATAAAAAAAAAAAAAATCAGCTCAGCTGTGCCTTTGACGTCACACTTACAGGTCAAGGTGATTGGCTAAGGTGTAGGCACATAGGCAGGCTCTTTTTGGTGCAATATGCCTCTATAATGGCTTTTTGGCAGGAATATTGTCTAAACTAGATTCTCATAAATTTTCTCTAAAACATGACAATTTACTCAACAAAAAAAATCAACATGGCACTGTTACAGAAGCATTTTTCCCTATGTTTTTTTTTTTTTTTTTATCAAACTTGACTTGAAGCCTCTAGATAAGTATGAAGGGCTAATGTTTGTTGCTGGGTTTTTGTTGGAAGTACTTTGGAAGTATTGGGGCGGGGGGGGAGGTTAGGAGGAGGTAAATGAGG
Source organism: Homarus americanus (assembly GCF_018991925.1). NCBI lineage: Eukaryota > Metazoa > Arthropoda > Malacostraca > Decapoda > Nephropidae > Homarus > Homarus americanus. The sequence continues at coordinate 9,294 of NW_024725614.1, read as the reverse complement.
GGGAAGTTTGAAGGAAATTAGGATAGTAAAAGTATCCGGGCTCAACTAGACATGCTGTATTTTAAAATTCTTTGTTGATCTTTTATACTAATAATTTAATTTAAGTTGTAGCTCGCTATCTTTTGACTTTTTTCTCATTCATGTTTTGATATAACAGTAGATAGTATTTCAAGCGCTATAATAATTATTTTTTCTATTTTTTTATTTTTTTAAGATTTATTGGACTGCTACTCCTGCGGACCTGAAGTTACCAGTTTCATACAGGCGTAATGCCGGTAGGTAGACATGAGAGACTGGTGGACACCACCATTGAAATAACTTATATTACATAAGAATAAAAACAACTATAATCAAGATCCAGGTTTATTTTCATTATATTAGATAACTATTAATTATGACTAAACGGTTGTACAATGAGGGCCATATTATAAAACAGAAAATTTATGAACTAAGTTATGCCCTTAAAGACTTTAGTTGAAGCGCAGTCATAACGTTGTAACAATAACAATCTCGTTGAGAGAGCGGCCATTTTTTTGGTCCGGTAAACACAGCTGTGAGCGCTAGCTCCCAAATTTGGGATGTTTTCGAGCCTATTACATTATCTGAAGGATATATAGACTTACCTACTTGTGTATAAGGACCTGAGGATAAGATAAGTATCGTCAAGCAACTTTGGTGTTGGGAACTTACTGTTTACCTTACGAAAATATCTGCTCGGGGTCCCATCACTCCTGGCTGGGTGTTGTGGCATGTCAACATTGCCCCATGGAAAGTGAATTTTCGCTTAAGAACTCTACATGGAAGAGTAAAGAAAAGATAGTATTGGACGAAGTTCTTGAAGACCTTGAGTTGAGTAGTGATGAGTCAAATACGAGTGATGAAGCACAAGGGAAGTTCGAAAGTGAGAAAATACAGCTACAACAAGAGGTAGTGAATAAGAAAGAAATTTCTAAAAGAATGAGGGAGACAAGCTGGCATGAGGACAGTGAAAGCAAAGAAGCGAGAGAGGAGAAGAGACAAAAACATCTAGGACAAAAAACGTGTGTGGGTGGTAATAGTAATGGAAATAACAGAAAGTAGATAGTGGAGAATGGATCAAGAACAGAGCAAAGTATGGAATTTGAAGGAAGCAGACAAGAACACACACAAGGTGAAGTTGGTCGTGTCAGGAAGAGATTAATTTTTCCACAGTCATGCCCGATGACCTTCCTTGAAAAATTAAAATGGGCAGTACAACTAGGACGGGAGCATCGCACCTTTGAGCCTCTTTTAAAAGAAGGCACACACAAGCCTTATCTTACAGTGGGGACCATGGAGGCTGTGGAAATGTTGACAACTGTTGGGTACAAGGGATTACTGATGGTTTTGCCAGAGGAGAGCGACATACTACTTACAAAGGTAATAATCTTCAGGTACCCTGTAATACTAGATCCAGAATACTTATTGGATGACGAAAGATTTGTTTGGGTCAAGAGGCATTTAATAAGGGGCGAAGAGAGAAGCCAGATTATTGCTCTAATGAGAGGAAAGGTTCCAGAGAAAGTGTTCATCACAGGAGCAGGGTAGAGGAAGGTGGCACTATATGTGGAGGGACCAATAATGTGTCTCAAGTGTTGCAGATGGGGACATAAGGCCTGGAGCTGTCAACTGGACCCACGTTGTAGATTCTGTGGGAAGAGGCACGAATCTAGCAACTGTAAGGACAAGATCAAAGCAGGAGAGAAAGTGAAGCCTTGTTGTTGTAATTGTGGTAAAACTCACAATGCTAGTTCAATTGCATGCCAGATGAGGCCACGTATGAGAAGTGACCAACAAAGGAATTATTCAGAGAACACTGAGGAAGTACGCTGTGGTCTGACAGTGACAAGACAGCAGGAGAACACACAGACAGTGATTCCTGAGAATGCCTGGCATGAAGATTCAAGAAGGATAAGGACTGCGCTTGCGGCAGGAAGCGTTGTTGATGCCAGGAACAAACAGAGTAATAAACAAGTAGCAAGTGAGAGTAGTGGTGCAGCCCTCCAGGTTGGTGATAAAACTGTGCAAGAAATTCTGGGAGAAGAGGTGCTTAAGATGTTTCAGCTTTTGCAAAAGTTAGGTCAGAAAATAGAAGTGATAGAAAAAAGACTTGATACAGTGATAAATAAAGAAAGGGAAAACAAAGCTGTGAATAATGTAGAATTAAAAGGGAAAGAGGAAAGTGAAGAGTTCAAGCCTTTGAAAAATTCAGTGCTTAAAATAAGTATTAAAGGGAAGGAGAGGAAAATAAAGGATTGTGTAGTGCAGGGAGCAACAACTGAAAGTTTTAAAAAGGTGTTGGTAAAGTGTAAAGATGCTGATAAAGAAAAACTTTTGAGGAAATGGGAATCTGTGCAGGAGGATTGGGCCTTCTTAAAGAATCTGATTGGAAAGGATATAAAACGTGTAAATATTAATCCTGGATCTAGCTAGCCTTAAGATAATGTCCTGGAATGTTAATGGTCTACAAAATAGAGTGACAGATGTACATTACTTTACCCTTAAAAATAATATTGATATAATTACCCTTCAAGAGACTGGGGACAGGAAAGGCGACCTGCTTAAACTGTCTGGATATAAGGGATTTCATCTCTATTCGGGTGAAGGTATAAGAGGGGTCTCAACATACATTAAGAATTCCATACCAGCAGAACTAGTTGGAAGCCCGAGTAGAGTACAAGGAATAGAAAGTGTCTGTATAAAGTTATATTTGAAGGAAGGAGAATTGAACATAGCAAATTTGTATATTTCTGGAGGCTGTTTTGACCTCAACTTCTTACCAGATTGCATGTTTTTGGACTCAACTTTGGCTGTAGGAGATTTTAATGCTCGACATCCAAGACTCGAAACAATGGGGAGAATTAATAGTAATGGTATAAAATTTTGGCAATTTTTACAAGATCACCCAGATGCTTACTTGTTAGGAAATAAGGAAGTGACTCATATTAAAGGAGGAAGGTTAGACTATGCTTGCATGATAAGCAGTCATGGAGTCCAGGGAGAATGTAAGATAATAAGGGAGCTAGTCAGTGACCATTTTGTTGTATATGTTCAATTACCATTAGGGAAGAGACAGGTGAGATATAGGAGGAAGAGATTGAAACTAAACAAGGATGGCACTCAAGTGTCTACTCAAAATATAGAGAAATGGTACAGAAATTATACACCAGTCTGTATGGATAGCTTTTATAATGACTTAGTTGGGGAGATAGAAAGATATTTAACTAAGTCAACACAGAAAAAAATAAATGATAAGAGACATGGGGCTAGGAAACACTGCTATACCAATGACAAAATGTTGAAGGGATGGACACAAATGTTAAGGGCAGCACATAAAGATTGGGTAAAGAATGGTAGAAGAGAAGAAGATAGGGAAATCTTCATGGATATAGCCAAAATATGTGGGCAGGCTAGGAAGGAGGCAAGGGAGAAATATTGGCAAGATTTTGCACAGCACATTGGGGAGAGTAAAAATCTCAAAGAAATATGGCAGGATATGAACAAAATTAGAGGAAAAAGGAGTAATTTTATTAGCCATCCTCATCCAGAGGAAGAAGCTAATAAACTGGTTGACAAATGGGCTAAAGCAGCAAGTGTTGCCTCCCTGCCTAACAGGACAATAGAAGCATTAGATGAGTGGCAAAATGAAAGAAAAAGATTTATTTCATCAGCTCTAAATATTTGTGATGTAACATGTGTAGATATTACTAAAGATGAGTTATTAAATGCTGTTAAAAAAGGAAAATCTACAGCACCAGGCGAAGATGGTGTGACATATGAAATTTTGAACTGCTTAGTTGGTATGGAAAATAGTCCATTATTAGATTTATTCAACATGAGCTATGCAGAGGGTAGATTACCAACAGAATGGAAGAAAGCGATAGTTATTCCTTTCCCTAAGGCAACTGGTGGATACAGGCCAGTGTCTTTAACATCTTGTTTTTCCAAGATGATGGAGAGAGTATTATTAAATAGGCTTGTATATATTGTGGGGGAAAATCTATCTTGTAATTTATTTGGTTTTTTGGAAGGGAAATGTACTTCAGACTGTGTTATAAAATGTTTATCAAATGATGCAGACAGATGTAGAGTTTTTGTGGATTTACAAGGAGCATTTGATAAAGCTCACAGTGGAGTAGTTATGAATGAACTGGCTGCTCTAGGGGTATCAGGAAAGTTGTTACACTGGATAGGTGACTACTTGCATGGAAGGAGAATCTGTGTATGGTATCAGGGATGTTTGTCTGAGGAAAGAGCACTTGAACTAGGCACTCCCCAAGGGGGAGTATTGAGTCCAATGTTATTTAATGTGTTAATGAACAAGATAGCCTCACACAAATATCCCAAAGGAGTTGTAACCATCATTTATGCAGATGACATCTTATTTCAAGGAAACTCTGTAAAAAATTTGCAGATTGCATTAAATAATTTTAGTGTTCTTTCTCAAAAGATGGGCTTAGTTATCAATGAAGAAAAAACCAAGTGTGAATGTAAAGGAAGAGGAACTGAATCCGTTTTTCTAAATGGAAAAATTGTAGAGAAAGTGTCAAAGTATAAATATTTAGGAATGTATATTGGCTTTACTAGTGAAAGTAAAGAGGCAGAAATATATCATGTCCTCACTCAATGTAGAGCAAGATTACAGCCCTTGAAGGCACTAGCATGTTGTGGTAAAGGTGCTGGGGTACCCATACTGAGAATGATGTATATTTCTACCATCAGATCACTTATAGACTATGCAGCACCTGTCCTCTCTTGTACTGGTGAAGGAAGGCTACGGAAGCTTGAGATCATGCAAAATGAAGCAATGAGAATAATTTTAGGGTGTCAAAAGAATGCAATGATTGAGATAATGAAAATGGAACTAGGGTTACAGAGCATTTCACAGAGGGTCAATGAAATTAATACAGTTGCAGCAGTTCGATTAATGAGAGGGAACAGTGGGGGTAAATTTGTACAAGATATAAATGATGGTTTAAAAGATAAAAGGACCTTCTGCAGGCAAGGCAAGAGAGGATACATGAATGGATTAGTAAATATTATTAAAAAATGTAATCTGGCAGACTGGTGTACAGCTGTTCAGAAGAGTTGTAAGAATCCACCCTGGGAAGAACGAGAAGTAGAGTTAGACATAGTGCCTCTCACAATGAAGAAATCATTACATGAACCAGGACAGTTAAGGGCTTTATATGGGAATAAGATTAGTAATTTGCCTAAAATAAACACATTGCATGTATATTGTGACGGTTCAGTTATGTCAAGTGGCAGGGCAGGGTGTGGGATCCTTATAAGACAGTACACAGAACAAGGAAATGATGACATCAAAATTGGACTTCGGTTGAGCAGTTTTATTTCGTCAACACAAGCTGAGTTATATGCAATGTTAGTAGGATTGGAAAATGTTGTAAAGAGGTATAAAGATGCATATTTTTTTGTTGATAGTAGGGCAGCTTTGGATTTTTTGAACAGTGGGAGTCCAGTCTTTGGACACATTATTGGTTCATGTAGAAAATTAGTAAATACAATAAGCATCAACGCGCATGCGTGCGTAGTGTCTGTATGTATATTATGTATGCTGGATTATGTATTATGTATGTATATTATGTATGTGCTCCATTTATATTTATTCAGCCTAGCTAGCAGCGTGTGGCAATGTTATTACCATATCCCACACGCTTAATTAATGTGCCTGGCGACGTATGGAAGCTGCTAATGTATCACTTGCCATACGTCGTCTATGGTAGTTGACCAGGACCTTAGCTAGGGAGCAGTGCTATCCACCTCTGTGTACATACTCTTATCCAGTAAACCGAACCTACAAAACTATACAGGTGTTTGTGTTCTCTCCTGTATATAGAACTTATTACCCAGAACACCTAACATGGAGCAGTGCGTAGTTTTACTGGATTATTACGAGTGATTAGTGCAAGTTTGTGGAAAGCCGGCTGATGGATCCTCGCCTTGGGTCAACCCCGCGTCATCCCTCGAAGAATTTCGCAACTTTGAGCAGTGTCAGTGACAGTGATTTTCTGTGAAGTGTTTAGTGCATTGTGTGTTTCGTGCCATTCATGTGTGACCTTGTTCGAACGGATTTCCAAGGTATACGGCATGTTCTGGGCATTTGTGGGGTGTAGAGCTCAGCGCACCCTCCTCTGACCGTTTACAGAGAGCGACTGAGCTACTCCTATCTCCACCCCCCCCCCTCACAGCGCCGCCTCCACCCCCCCTCACAGCTGGGGCGAGACGCTCTGCCTGCCTGGGACACACACACATACATGTACTAACACTTGCTGACTGCGCGGCTTCATTATATATATTTTATATATATAACCTACTTATCTGTGTATTGAATTAAATTTTTTTGTCTGAAATCTTTTTGATACGACGGGCTGACCGGTCAACACTGATTTAAGACACAGTACACAGATAAAGTAGTTATGTCTCATGCCTTACGTAGCCGTGGACCCAGCGCCTGGATGAGTCAAGCGGATGACAGTCCCCCAGAGATGGATGACCAGGCCGGCCCAGCTCCCACAACATCGCGCAGCCCTTCACCTCAACATTCAGCGTTATCTCCAGAGATAATTGCCTTAATGAAGTTTATGAGAGATGAGAGACGCGAGGATGAAGCTCACAGACGTTTGGCGGATGAGCACAGAAGGCAAGCAGAGGCAGAACGAGACCACCAACGGAGAATGGAAGACAGTGCACGGTTTGAAGCCTTGATATCTCGCCTCACTGTTAACCAAGCCCCTGGCTCTAACACTGCCTCGGTACTGAATGGTTCAGACACCTCATCCATGCTCCCTTCACGCCCCCCAGCCCCACCTAAAGCAGCAGCTCAAACACCGCCCATCTTGGAGCCTGATGTAAATTTCCAGACTTTTCGCGAATGGCGGCGGCGGTGGGCTGATTATGCTACAATGGTGGATCTCCAGAGTTTGTCACAGCCTAAACAACTCATCCAGCTGCGTATGTGCCTGTCCTTGGAAGTTCAGCGTGTCTTAGAACATACGTTGCAGGTACCCCCAACCTCTTCGCTGTCCGTAGAGGAGGTACTGGACGTTCTACAACGGCACATCAAAGGACAGCAGAATGAAGCTCTGCGCAGGAGGGAATTGTTTAGCTGCAGACAGATGGAGGGTGAGTCTTTTGACGCTTTTTATGTACGTCTTAAGAGAGCCTTGGAAGAGGTAGATATATGTTTAGGCCACCACCAGCAGTGCGAGGAGACCCAGTTGAAGCAGGTGATCCTGATGGGTGTTAAGGACGAGGAACTTGTCCAACGCCTCACCTCCCTCGACTCTTTCCTCTTCTCTTCTTGGTACGTGTTGACGATATGTCGCTCCTATGAGGCTGCCAGGTGTGCCACCTCTGCCATCCGAGCTCCCTCTACAGCTGTACGCGCTGTGTCCCGGTACAAGAAGGACAAGAAGTCTGCTCCTACGCCTTCGCCCACCACGTCCACGCCCGGTTCATTTTGCAACAACTGTGGTAAGCAGCACGGAACACAGGTATGTCCAGCTGCTCAGTCTACCGGCAACAGTTGTGACCGTAAGGGCCACTGGTCGCTCACAGTGCGGTGCCCAGCTAAGTACGTACAGTGCAATGTGTGCGGTCGTCTGGGCCACTATGACAAGTGTTGCCCTACCCACGAAACCAAGGGACAGCGTCGGCGGAAGCTCCGGCGCCCTTCTACCAGTGAGGGCCGCCCACAGTCGCCAAATCAGAGGCACGACGACCCTGGACAAAGCCCGACCCATTTTAGGAGGGTGTACTCCTCGCATCCCAGGACCAAAGTCCCCCAGTACATCAGCGTCATCGTGACCTACGGCGGTGTGTCATCCCGTCTTCAGATGTTGCCCGACACCGGCGCTGATGCTACAGTCATCGGTCCCCAGCATTTGCGATGCTTGGGGCTCTCTCCAAGCGATCTAGGACCGCCTCCCGAGGACCTCTGCATCATGGCAGATGGTTCACAGATGACCCCAGCCCTGGGTTCACTCTATGCACATGTCACCTTTGGCAACAGGTCGTGTCAGGCCTGGATTGACGTGCATAATGGTGTCCCGACTCCCTTGCTGTCCTACAGACATTGTCAAGAGTTGGCCATCATCTCCCAGGACTTCCCAAAACCTATTCTTGAGGTAAGACACGCCAACAGGGTGCACGAAGGGAGCAGCAACTACCCTGCTGCCGCCCTACCCCTACCTCTGGCCAGTGACACCTCTCCTTCGGTAGTTGCCCCTGCTGCATCACGTCCCCACGCCTTGGCTCGCCTTCACGACAGTCACCGTGGAGCTGAGGCCACCAAACGACGTGCACGACAGACTGTGTTCCGGCCTGGCATCGACCCCGACATCTCCAATGCTGTCCAGGTGTGTAAGCCCCGCCACGTATTACAACCCAGCCAGCAGCAGGTACCCTTCATGAGTGACGACAACCCCACCCGCCCCTTTGAGTCTGTGTCGGCTGACTTTTTCTGTGTGTCAGGAAAGTCCTTCCTGGTTATCGTCGACCGTCTCTCTGGTTGGCCGGTTGTCATCAAGGGCGGTAATGACACGACGTCTGCCGCCACCATCAGCAAGTTCCGCCACTACTTCCGTGACGTGGGCGTTCCTGTACGCCTGCGAACCGACGGAGGGCCCCAGTTCACAAGCCGGGACTTTGCTGCGTTCCTTGACCGATGGGGAGTCCGGCATGTGTTGTCATCGCCCCATTACCCGCAGTCCAACGGCCACGCTGAGGCTGCTGTCAAATCTTTGAAGCACCTCATCCTTAAGGTGGCCCCTTCTGGGAATATTGACTGCGAGGCCTTCGACCGGGGCCTTCTTCAACTCCGCAACACACCTAACTACACCGGACGCTCCCCTGCCCAGGTTTTGTATGGGCGCCCCCTTCGTTCTTGTGTCCCTGCTCACCCTCAATCCTTCTCCAAGGAATGGCAGGCCAAGACAGAGGATTGTGATCGCCGAGCCGCCGAACGTGTTCAGGACGTCGTCGCCCGCTACAACGACCACGCCAGTTCTCTCCCCAGGTTGAGTGTCGGCACCCAAGTCCGTGTTCAGGACCCGACCTCCCTACGTTGGGACAAAGTAGGCGTAGTCATGGGTCTCGGCAGGTCACGGGACTACCAGGTGCGGTTACCCAGTGGTCGGGTGTGGTGGAGGAACCGCCGTTTTCTCCGCCCCGTAACAATGCCTTCTGCTGACCCCGCCACCAGTGTTGAGTCCCATACTCTTCCCAGTGATGAAGTCCCTCGACGCTCAGAACGGA
>NW_024725613.1:0-8115 GCF_018991925.1 Homarus americanus | reverse complement strand
GTTATACTCGATCAGGGGGCTTTGTTATACTCGATCAGGGAACTTTGTTATACTCGATCAGGGGCCTTTGTTAAACTCAATGAGGGGCCTTTGTTCTACTCAATCAAGGACTTTGTTATCCTCGATCAGGGGACCTTGATATACTCGATGAGAGGGCTTTGTAATACTCGATCAGGGGACATTGTTATACACTTTTAGGGTCCTTCGTTATACTCGATCAGGGGCCCTTGTTATAATCGTTTAGGGGACTTTATTATACTCGACAAGGGACTTTGTTATACTCGATCTGGGGCCTTTGTTATACTTGATCATGGGGCTTTGTTATACTCTATCAGGGGACTTAGTTATTCTCGATAAGGGGGACTTTGTTATACTCGATCAGGGGGGCTTTGTTATACTCGATCATGGAAATTTTGTTATACTCGATCATGGGCCTTTGTTATACTCGATCAGTGGACTTTGTTAAACTCGACCAGGGGACTTTGTTATACTCGATGCGGGGCCTTTGTTATACTTGATTAGGGGGCTTTGTTTTACTCGATCAGGGGACTTTGTTATTCTCGATAAGGGGGACTTTGTTATACTCAATGAGGGGGCTATGTTATACTCAATCAGGGAACTTTGTTATACTCGATCAGGGGCCTTTGTTATACTCGTTCAGGCACCTTTGTTATATTCGATCCGGAGGCTTTGTTATACTTGATCAGGGGCCTTTTTTATAATCGTTCAGGGGACTTTGTTATACTCGAACAGGGGACTTTGTTATACTCGATCAGGGGACTTTGTTATATTCGATCAGGGGACTTTGTTATATTCGATGAGGTGACTTTGTTATTCTCGATCATGGGACTTTGTTATACTCGATCAGGGGCCTTTGTTAAACTCGATGAGGGGCCTTTGTTATACTCGATCGAGGACATTACTATACTCGATCAGGGGACTTTGTTATACTCGATCAGGGGGGCTTTGTTATTCTCGATCAGGGAACTTTGTTATACTCGAACAGGGGACTTTGTTGCTCTCGATCAGGGGACTTTGTTGCTTATACTCGATCAGGGAACTTTGTTATACTCGACCAGGGGAGTTTGTTATACTCGACCAGGGGACTTTGTTATGCTCGATCAGGGGCCTTTGTTAAACTCGATGAGGCGCCTTTGTGATACTCGATCAGGGGACTTTGTTATACTCGATCAGGGGACTTTGTAATACTCGATCAGGGGGCTTTGTTATACTCGATCAGAGAACTTTGTTATACTCGATCAGAGGACTTTGTTATACTCGATCAGGGGAGTATGATATACTCGATCAGGGGACTTTCTTATACTCGATCAGGGAACTTTGTTATACTCGATGAGGGGCCTTTGTTATACTCGATCAGAGGCCTTTGTTATACTCGATCAGGGGACTTTGTTATACTCGATCAGGAGACTTTGTTATACTCGATCAAGGACTTTGTAATCCTCGATCAGGGGACTTTGATATACTCGATGAGGGGGCTTTGTTATACTCGATCAAGGGACATTGTTATACACTTTTAGGGTCCTTTGTTATACTCGATCAGGGGCCTTTGTTATACTCGTTCAGGGGACTTTGTTATACTCGACAAGGGACTTTGTTATACTCGATCTGGGGCCTTTGTTATACTTGATCAGTGGGCTTTGTTATACTCTATCAGGGGACTTAGTTATTCTCGATAAGGACTACTTTGTTATACTCAATCAGGGGGCTTTGTTATACTCTATCAGGGAAATTTTGTTATACTCGATCATGGGCCTTTGTTATACTCGATCAGGGGACTTTGTTATACTCGACCAGGGGACTTTGTTTTACTCGGTGAGGGGTACTTTGTTATGCTCAAAGAGGGGGCTTTGTTATACTCGATCAGGGAACTTTGTTATACTCGTTCAGGCGCCTTTGTTATATTCGATCAGGGGGCTTTGTTATACTTGATCAGGGGCCTTTTTTATAATCGTTCACGGGACTTTGTTATACTCGAACAGGGGACTTTGTTATACTCGATCAGGGGACTTTGTTATATTCGAGCAAGGGAGTTTGTTATACTCGACCAGGGAACTTTGTTATACTCGATCAGGGGACTTTGTTATATTCGACCAAGGGAGTTTGTTATACTCGACCAGGGAACTTTGTTATACTCGATGAGGGGCCTTTGTTAAACTCGATGAGGGGCCTTTGTTATTCTCGACCAGGGGACTTTGTTATACTCGATCAAGGGCCTTTGTTAAACTCGATCAGGGGACTTTGTTATACTCGATCAGGGGACTTTGTTATACTCGAACAGGGGAATTTGTTATACTCGATTAGGTGACTTGGTATACTCGATCAGGGGACTTTGTTATACTCGATCAGGGGACTTTGTTATACTCGACCAGGGGACTTTGTTATACTCGATGAGGGGCCTTTGTTAAACTCGATGAGGGGCCTTTGTTATTCTCGATTAAAGGACTTTGTTAAACTCGATTAGGGGACTTTGTTATACTCGATAAGGGGGCTTTGTTATACTCGATAAGGGGACTTTGTTATACTCGATCAAGGACTTTGTTATCCTCGATCAGAGGACTTTGATATACTCGATGAAAGGGCTTTGTTATACTCGATCAGGGGACATTGTTATACACTTTTAGGGTCCTTTGTTATACTCGATCAGGGGCCTTTGTTATACTTAATCAGGGGGCTTGGTTATACTCTATCAGGGGACTTAGTTATTCTCGATAAGGGAGACTTTGTTATACTCAATCAGGGGGCTTTGTTATACTGGATCAGAGGACTTTCTTATACTCGACCAGGGGACTTTGTTATACTCGATGAGGGGCCTTTGTTATACTTGATCAGGGGCCTTTCTTATTCTCGACCAGAAGCCTTTGTTATGCTCGATCAGGGGACTTTGTTATACTCGATGAGGGGACTATGTTATACTCGATTAGGGGGCTTTGTTATACTCGATCAGGGAACTTTGTTATAATCGATCAGGGGCCTTTGTTATAATCGTTCAGGGGACTTTGTTATACTCGATCAGGGGACTTTATTATACTCGATCAGGGGACGTTGTTATACTCGACCAGGGGAGTTTGTTATACTCGTCCAGGGGACTTTGTTATACTCGATCAGGGGCCTTTGTTAAACTCGATCAGCGGCCTTTGTTATACTCGATCAGGGGACTTTGTTATACTCGATCAGGGGACTGTGTTATTTTCGATCAGGGGACTTTGTTATACTCGATCAGGGGGCTTTGGTATACTCGATCAGGGAACTTTGTTATATTCGATCAGGGGGCTTTGTTATACTTGATCAGGGGCCTTTGTTGTAATCGTTCAGGGGTCTTTGTTTTACTCGAACACGGGACTTTGTTATACTCGATCAGGGGACTTTGTTATATTCGACCAGGGGAGTTTGTTATACTCGATCAGGGGACTTTGTTAAGCTCGATCAGGGGGCTTTGTTATACTCGATCAGGGAACTTTGTTATACTCAATCAGAGGACTTTGTTATACTCGATCAGGGGAATTTGTTATACTCGATCAGGGGACTTTGTTATACTCGATCAGGGGACGTTGTTATACTCGATGAGGGGCCTTTGTTATACTCGATCAGAGGCCTTTGTTATACTCGATCAGGGGACTTTGTTATACTAGATCAGGAGACTTTGTTATACTCGATCAGGGAACTTTGTTATACTCGATCAAGGACTTTGTTATCCTCGATCAGGGGACTTTGATATACTCGATGAGGGGGCTTTGTAATACTCGATCAGGGGACATTGTTATACACTTTTAGGGTCCTTTGTTATACTCGATCAGGGGCCTTTGTTATACTCGTTCAGGGGGCTTTGTTATACTCGACAAGGGACTTTGTTATACAAGATCTGGGGCCTTTATTATACTTGATCAGAGGGCTTTGTTATACTCTATCAGGGGATTTAGTTATTCTCGATAAGGGGGACTTTTTTATACTCGATGAGGGGGCTTTGTTATACTCGATCAGGGAAATTTTGTTATACTCGATCATGGGCCTTTGTTATACTCGATCAGGGGACTTTGTTATACTCGACCAGGGGACTGTGTTATACTCGATGAGGGAGCGCTGTTATAATTGATCAGAACTTTGTTATACTCGGTGAGGTTTGTTATTCCGATCAGGGAACTTTGTTATACTCTATCAAGGGCCTTTGTTATACTCGTTTAAGTACGCCTTTGTTATATTCGATCAGGGGCTTTGTTATACTCGATCAGGGCCTTTGTTATAATCGTTCAGGGGACTTTGTTATACTCGAACAGGGGACTTTGTTATATGATCAGGGTTCTTTGTTATACTCCATCAGGGGACTTTGTTATACTCGAACAAGGACTTTGTTATACTCGATCAGGGACTTTGTTCTGCTCGATCAGGGGACTTTTTATACTCGACCAGGGGACTTTGTTATACTCGACCAGGAGACTTTGTTATACTCGATGAGGGGCCTTTGTTATTCTCGACCAGGGGACTTTGTTATACTCGATGAGGGGCCTTTGTTAAACTAAATTAGGGGCCATTGTTATACTCGATCAGGGGACTTAATTTTATACTCGATGAGGGGACTTTGTTATACTCGTTTAGGGGGCTTTGTTATACTCGATCAGGGAACTTTGTTATAATCGATAAGGGGCCTTTGTTATAATCGTTCAGGGGACTTTGTTATACTCGACCAGGGGAGTTTGTTATACTCGACCAGGGGACTTTGTTGTACTCGAAGAGGGGCCTTTGTTAAACTCGATGAGGGGCCTTTGTTATACTCGATCAGGGGATTTTGTTATACTCGTTCAGGGGACTTCGTTATACTCGATCAGGGGGCTTTGTTATACTCGATCAGGGAACTTTGTTATACTCGATCAGGGGCCTTTGTTAAACTCAATGAGGGGCCTTTGTTCTACTCAATCAAGGACTTTGTTATCCTCGATCAGGGGACCTTGATATACTCGATGAGAGGGCTTTGTAATACTCGATCAGGGGACATTGTTATACACTTTTAGGGTCCTTCGTTATACTCGATCAGGGGCCCTTGTTATAATCGTTTAGGGGACTTTGTTATACTCGACAAGGGACTTTGTTATACTCGATCTGGGGCCTTTGTTATACTTGATCATGGGGCTTTGTTATACTCTATCAGGGGACTTAGTTATTCTCGATAAGGGGGACTTTGTTATACTCGATCAGGGGGGCTTTGTTATACTCGATCATGGAAATTTTGTAATACTCGATCATGGGCCTTTGTTATACTCGATCAGTGGACTTTGTTAAACTCGACCAGGGGACTTTGTTATACTCGATGAGGGGCCTTTGTTATACTTGATTAGGGGGGCTTTGTTATACTCGGATCAGGGGACTTTGTTATTCTCGATAAGGGGACTTTGTTATGACTAGATCACGAACTTAATCACAACCAGGGCCTTTTTTATAATCGTTCAGGGGACTTTGTTATACTCGAACAGGGGACTTTGTTATACTCGATCAGGGGACTTTGTTATATTCGATCAGGGGACTTTGTTATATTCGATGAGGTGACTTTGTTATTCTCGATCATGGGACTTTGTTATACTCGATCAGGGGCCTTTGTTAAACTCTCGATGAGGGCCTTTGTTATACTCGATCAGGGGACATTGCTATACCTGATCAGGGGACTTTTGTTATACTCTCGGATCAGGGGGGCTTCTTTGTTATTCTCGATCAGGGAACTTTGTTATACCTTTAACAGGGACTTGTTATACCTTTATCAGGGACTTTGTTATACTCGATCAGGGGACTTTGTTATACTCGATCAGGGGACTTTGTTATACTCGATCAGGGGACTTTGTTATACTCGATCAGGGGACTTTGTTATACTCGATCAGGGAACTTTGTTATAATCGATCAGGGGAGTTTGTTATACTCGACCAGGGGACTTTGTTATGCTCGATCAGGGGCCTTTGTTAAACTCGATGAGGGGCCTTTGTGATACTCGATCAGGGGACTTTGTTATACTCGATCAGGGGACTTTGTAATACTCGATCAGGGGGCTTTGTTATACTCGATCAGAGAACTTTGTTATACTCGATCAGAGGACTTTGTTATACTCGATCAGGGGAGTATGATATACTCGATCAGGGGACTTTCTTATACTCGATCAGGGGACTTTGTTATACTCGATGAGGGGCCTTTGTTATACTAGATCAGAGGCCTTTGTTATACTCGATCAGGGGACTTTGTTATACTCGATCAGGAGACTTTGTTATACTCGATCAGGGGACTTTGTTATACTCGATCAAGGACTTTGTAATCCTCGATCAGGGGACTTTGATATACTCGATGAGGGGGCTTTGTTATACTCGATCAAGGGACATTGTTATACACTTTTAGGGTCCTTTGTTATACTCGATCAGGGGCCTTTGTTATACTCGTTCAGGGGACTTTGTTATACTCGACAAGGGACTTTGTTATACTCGATCTGGGGCCTTTGTTATACTTGATCAGTGGGCTTTGTTATACTCTATCAGGGGACTTAGTTATTCTCGATAAGGACTACTTTGTTATACTCAATCAGGGGGCTTTGTTATACTCTATCAGGGAAATTTTGTTATACTCGATCATGGGCCTTTGTTATACTCGATCAGGGGACTTTGTTATACTCGACCAGGGGACTTTGTTTTACTCGGTGAGGGGTACTTTGTTATGCTCAAAGAGGGGGCTTTGTTATACTCGATCAGGGAACTTTGTTATACTCGTTCAGGCGCCTTTGTTATATTCGATCAGGGGGCTTTGTTATACTTGATCAGGGGCCTTTTTTATAATCGTTCACGGGACTTTGTTATACTCGAACAGGGGACTTTGTTATACTCGATCAGGGGACTTTGTTATATTCGAGCAAGGGAGTTTGTTATACTCGACCAGGGAACTTTGTTATACTCGATCAGGGGACTTTGTTATATTCGACCAAGGGAGTTTGTTATACTCGACCAGGGAACTTTGTTATACTCGATGAGGGCCTGAAAGCAAACTGATGAGGCCCTTCCGTTATTCTCGACCAGGACTTTTTGTTATACCCGACCGGCGCGGGCCTTTGTTAAACTCGATCAGGGGACTTTGTTATACTCGATCAGGGGACTTTGTTATACTCGAACAGGGGAATTTGTTATACTCGATTAGGTGACTTGGTATACTCGATCAGGGGACTTTGTTATACTCGATCAGGGGACTTTGTTATACTCGACCAGGGGACTTTGTTATACTCGATGAGGGGCCTTTGTTAAACTCGATGAGGGGCCTTTGTTATTCTCGATTAAAGGACTTTGTTAAACTCGATTAGGGGACTTTGTTATACTCGATAAGGGGGCTTTGTTATACTCGATAAGGGGACTTTGTTATACTCGATCAAGGACTTTGTTATCCTCGATCAGAGGACTTTGATATACTCGATGAAAGGGCTTTGTTATACTCGATCAGGGGACATTGTTATACACTTTTAGGGTCCTTTGTTATACTCGATCAGGGGCCTTTGTTATACTTAATCAGGGGGCTTGGTTATACTCTATCAGGGGACTTAGTTATTCTCGATAAGGGAGACTTTGTTATACTCAATCAGGGGGCTTTGTTATACTGGATCAGAGGACTTTCTTATACTCGACCAGGGGACTTTGTTATACTCGATGAGGGGCCTTTGTTATACTTGATCAGGGGCCTTTCTTATTCTCGACCAGAAGCCTTTGTTATGCTCGATCAGGGGACTTTGTTATACTCGATGAGGGGACTATGTTATACTCGATTAGGGGGCTTTGTTATACTCGATCAGGGAACTTTGTTATAATCGATCAGGGGCCTTTGTTATAATCGTTCAGGGGACTTTGTTATACTCGATCAGGGGACTTTATTATACTCGATCAGGGGACGTTGTTATACTCGACCAGGGGAGTTTGTTATACTCGTCCAGGGGACTTTGTTATACTCGATCAGGGGCCTTTGTTAAACTCGATCAGCGGCCTTTGTTATACTCGATCAGGGGACTTTGTTATACTCGATCAGGGGACTGTGTTATACTCGATCAGGGGACATTGTTATACTCGATCAGGGGGCTTTGGTATACTCGATCAG
>NW_024725612.1:0-32637 GCF_018991925.1 Homarus americanus | reverse complement strand
GGAGAGGTTAGGGTGATGGAGGTAAGGAGAGGTTAGGGTCATGGAGGTGAGGAGAGGTTAGGGTGATGGAGGTGAGGAGAGGTAAGGGTGATGGAGGTGAGGAGAGGTTAGGGTGATGGAGGTGAGGAGAGGTTAGGGTGATGGAGGTGAGGAGAGGTTAGGGTGATGGAGGTGAGGAGAGGTTAGTGTGATGGAGGTGAGGAGAGGTTAGGGTGATGGAGGTGAGGAGAGGTTAGGTGATGGAGGTGAGGAGAGGTTAGTGATGAGGTGAGAGAGGTTAGGTGATGGAGGTAAGTGAGAGGTTAGGATGATGGGGGTGAGGAGAGGTTAGGGTGATGAAGGTAAGGAGAGGTTAGGGTGATGGAGGTAAGGAGAGGTTAGGGTGGTGGAGGTGAGGAGAGGTTAGGGTGATGGGGGTGAGGAGAGGTTAGGGTGGTTGAGGTAATGAGAGGTTAGAGTGATGGAGGTGAGGAGAGGTTAGGGTGATGGAGGTGAGGAGAGGTTAGGGTGATGGAGGTGAGGAGAGGTTAGGGTGATGGTAGAGAGGAAAATAGAGAAGGAAAAACAGAAGAATTGTTTTGTTAAGTACTTGCAACATTTTGATCAACAACATTGTTGGCATTGCAGTAATAATAATGATAGGCTAATAACAGTAGCTATAATAATAGTAATAATAATATTAATAGTAATAGTAATAGTACTACTACTAATAATAATAATAATAAGTATTCACGTTGCAACTACTAACATACACATTTAGTTGACCACATAGTTACATATATAAAATAAACCGGCATCCCCCCTACTACTACCACGACCCCTTAGCGAGAGTAATAAAACACGTCATAATAGTTCCAATGTTTATGGTCTTGTGTAAATATTAAGACCGGCTCATTGGTTCCTAAAGACCTGAAATACATTAAAACAAAAACTAAGGAAGATATTAAGTAGTGGTGAACGATGACGTCAGTAAACACGAAGGCTTGATGGATGACTAGACTTTAAGAGGATGAAAGTGTCCGGGGCTAAGGTAAAAACTGTCAGGGTATATGATGGACCGCTCACTATCACGGCCCTGTCTCTCCTCTCACCATGCAAATGATGCTTGAGTTTGTTCTAAGGTGGTTGTCTGGAGGCTGGTGAGGGAGGAAGAGGCTGCCACAACAACACTCACTTAGGGAGTTGTGTGACCCGGTGTTAAAGGAAGGACTCAAGAAAATCAGACAATTATCCATTCAGCTGCATTAGCGAAACACCTCCCTGGAATTGGATCTTATTACCAAGTCTTTAATTACTGGTGGGAGACAGAGGCAAGGTAAATAATTGTATGAAGACTTGCCCAGACGCCCCCCCCCACCCGCCTCCCCACCATGATCGGATGAGATGTGAATATGTTGACTCTTATACATACAATAAAACAACTCTGAATACCGGACTCCCTGGTACAGGATACTGGAACAAGATATTCGTTTTTGTTCGGTATTTATTTTATTGGTTGTATCGGACCACTACAGCACGGTTAAGGGATATTTTTGTTCAGTATAATCCATAATTTAACACGTGAGACTGAAGCCTCTAATTGTTTAACAGTGTAAAGAGTCTGTCCTTTGATCAAGAGAGTCTCTGTGTGTGTATTTGTTGACATTACTCGCAGTCTATCAAACACCTCGCTGCTGTTACCATTGTCTGATCATAGTAGAATGTATCAGGTCTTTCTCGCCACATGTTACAGTAGTACAGTACTATAACAGTGTACGTGAGGTCTGTTTTTACTGTACAGCTTTATATTGGTATGTTGCTTAATGATCGGTAATTGTTTATTTTATTATGTATTACTGCGAAAGATAGAATTTTGCCTTGATTTTCATTTTATTGTTAGAATATTTATAAGGTTCCTACAATTCACATCACCTGAGGCGGCTGATGTATACATTACAGTTCACCTCTTAGAGCTGCTATAACACACACACACACACTCCCTCAAGCTCTCGGACTAAACAGCACATGATCTCAACACTGATGTATCATGCAATTTGCCTGCACCTGAAACTCAATACCGTTGTCTATCCATCCCAGATTTAACATTCAGTTGCAATATACACATTCTACCTCGATTTATGCTAATGTAGAACACCAAGGCAGCGTGTTGCATTTGTATTGAATGGTTCCCTGGTCCCAGTTTACTTTGTTTCATGCAAGATATCTCTTAATGATGACATTTGTAGTGAACAGCAGCCTGACCTATGTTTATTTTTGCATTTATGTTTCGTGCAGCTCAGCCCTCAGTGTTGACGTTGTAAGAACATCTACTTGGACACAGTTTATACCTCTTCATGCAGCTTAACTCTTCATGATAAAATGTGTAATAACAGCTGCCTCGCCCAACTTTATACTTCTTAATGATCTTAACTCTCAATGTTTACAGTTGTAATGGACAGTTGACTGGCCTAAGTTTATATTGCTTTACAAAACTTAATTCTAAAAGCGAAGACGTTCATTACTGTTGCTTTTGCAGTTTTGTAATTTATTTTAATGTAGTTTTGTTCTGCTCTTAATTTGGCGATAATTTTTTGTTGTAAATAACCCTAAAAAAAATCCACACATAAACTTTACTGAGATTCATAAAATATTATACAAGTTAATACAGTTTTTATTTATGAATCTTCCTGTATTTATGCATCAATGATAAAGTTATGCTGAAGATGACATGGGTCCTGGTTATAGACTTGCAGTACGGGAGAACTTTTTTGATAGTCGGGTTGTTCTAAAGCACACACACACACACACACTGACTGTTGTACAATAAACATGGTGTCTTCATTACCATCTTGAGGACATATTCCTCCTGGGAGTAAAACAAACGCCAGCAGACAAGACAAAGAGAACTTCATAATCGTCAAGAGATTGAAGTGCACTAGTGACAAATACTTCACCCAACTGAGTATATTTGGGGCTAGTGAAGGTGAAGTGTAGCAGGCGTCAACCACTCTAGGTGGGCTGAGCTCTAGAGTGCACGGTGCCTCATGGTGAAACACACACTAGACTCTAGAGTAATTTGCACCTAGACACCGGACGTGACGTGACTCAGACGTGAGTCAAGTGCAATATGGAAGCTTAATTCATACTTTCTGTATTTTCCTTTTCTAAGTAATCCTTCATAATGCCGCCAGTTTCAATATCCATTAAAATAATAAATCATCATTTTTTCCTCATTCACTAGCATTATGTACATTATACTTAAATAAAATTTTAATGCTCAGAAATGAGAATAATGAGTTCTGGATTTTTCATTACAGTTCATTTTACCGTCAGGTGAGATGCACTCTACTATGGTGAAAAACACTCTAGAGTGCATCTCACCTGGTGGTAAAAGGCACTCTAGAGGTGCAAATTACTCTAGTGTGTGTTTCACCATGAGCCACCGTGCACTCTAGAGCCCAGCCCACCTCGAGTGGCTGACGCCTGCTACACCGGCCTCCACTGAGACAACCCTCCTCACTCGCTAAGCTCTGTTCTCAAAGGTTTTACAAGGCGGAAAATTCCCACAGTCAGTCTGTCTCCCTCGAGAACAATGCTTTAGTTTCTCACCAACGTCATATGTATATTTTACACACGTATTTTGCATGGTGGTGGCTAAGATGTAGTCAACATGACACTTGAGGATATCTCTTATGTATGTGCACGGTCTTGTGTCGTGCTGGAGAACGTGTACCACCGGGAAGCTCAGCTGCCGCGGTAATGTGTGAACAAGCATATGGGCGGCGCCTCACTATGAGTGAGTGATGGTCTAGTGTTTACTTCCACACTGTGAGTGTCCCACAACTTTGAGTGTTAACTGACTTTTACCATAATACTAAAGTTGATGCATAATTAATGTGTGATGTACGATGAATATAATGACATCACCTTAATTCTTGATTCAATTATGCCAGTTTGTGTACCCAACTTTATCAAGATTCGGGATCATCACAAAAGCATATCACCCTGTTTTACGTACACACACAAGAAAATGCAAATAGAATGCAACTTCATACAACATGCTCCATTTACTTTTTCCTGACGTCGTTCTGTCAACACTCGATAACACCTGTTCATGACAGAGCGACCCCTGAACACCGCCATTTACATGTGCAACCCCGTGTTAGGTTAGGTTGTCTGGTGTTGTTCAGTGTGTCTAGAGTTGGTGGCAGTATTTAATGAATTATACATGTACTGCTTCACATCTTGGAGAATTATACAACTACTGCGTCACATCTTGGAGAATTATACATGTACTGCTTCACATCTTGGAGAATTATACAACTACTGCTTCACATCTTGGAGAATTATACAACTACTGCATCACATCTTGGAGAATTATTATGACGGCGTTACATAAGAGAAGCATTTTAGGAACATCCGACCAGAAGTTTGATTTATTTATTTACCTCATGGGCAAAACAACATAGGCGTGGCTTATGATGTTAAATATTTAAGGCAATTATATACATTAAGGTAGACTACAGGTAGGAAATATATATTGAAGGATGATGACTTATATTGTGTGAGAGAGACTGTATCCACCTTGTCTCACCTGCACACACACCGTATTATTGTGTGGGAGAAGGAGAGGGAGGGAGGGAGAAGGAGAGGGAGGGAGAAGGAGGGAGAGAGAGGGAGAAGGAGAGGGAGGGAGAAGGAGGGAGAGAGAGGGAGGGAGGGAGAAGGAGAGGGAGGTTCTTACACTGTACCATCACATGAAGGTGGTCCTTTATTTGTATTTAATGACGTTGTTGGAGGGGGATGGGAGAGTGCCAGGCGGAACACCCTGACTTACTGACTCAAATACTGTAGTTGTGACAGAGAAGAAAGACCAGATAATTAAGAGAAAGAAGAAGGGAATAAGCAAGAATACAATTATTCTCATAAATATTACATACAATACCACTTTCTGCCTCATAAGATATGTTGATCAAGTGATCATTTGTGGTCAAGTTTTCCAGTTACCTGAGATAACCTGAGTTGATCATCATTTGTAGCTTTCTTTTCATCCTTTCTATGTTGCCTGCATCTTTACTTTCTCTTAGTTCCCCTTTCAGGTCCTTTGCTTTCTTTCCGGTTTTCTTTGCAGATTTTTGTGATGCTACTCAGCGGTTTTCCACGCCCTTGAGCTCTCTCTCTCTCTCTCTCTCTCTCTCTCTCTCTCTCTCTCTCTCCAGGTCCTTTACAGTTCTTCCACAAAACCTCTCAGAAAAATATCGTCGTTTCCTGAATTGTATATTGTATAGGTTTCAGGTACCGAGGGTGAGAGTTGAACAACACACACACACACACACACACACACGTACCATTATTTCCACATATTTTCCTTGTATGAATAATAGCAATAAGAAAATAAAGGCTCCTCGGCTAGTGGGTAGAGGATCTCGTTTTTCTTGTGGTTCTGTTTATATTTTTTCACGAAACGACTTCCTGAGCCGAGGCTTCCTAGGCGGGGATATGGAAGAATCTTGTGTATTGAGCGAGGAAGTGTATTGTGTGTCTTGGTGAGGGGTATTTCCTCGTGTGGGTTAAAGTATATGTGTTTGGCTGTATGAATGTATAGTGTGTGTATAAATGTAGAATGTGGACATTGAATAGTGTATAATTGTATAGATATGTAATGTGTAAATAGGTTTGAGTGTGTATGAATGTATAGATATGTAATGTGTATGTATGTTTGAGTGTGTATGAATGTATAGATATGTAATGTGTAAATAGGTTTGAGTGTGTATGAATGTATAGATATGTAATGTGTATATATGTTTATGACCAAGAGAGTTTATAGAAGCATTATCGTATATCCAGGATAAAGAAAAGATGACTAATATGCATAATTCTCAACAAGAGATAGGTTTATACTCATACTTAAACAGGTGATGATTTATATGGTTAGCTCTCTCGCTTTGTTGAGGTTTGCAGTGTGTTGGAAGCCTGTATGAGTTCAATTATCCTGCCAGACAGGTTGGATCCAGGGAGACGATTCAGGATTATTTATAGAGATAGAATAAAAAAAATACATCCTATATGAAGTTTCATGATTCTTTTTCTTTATGGGCATTAGTCTATCTCTGGCACTGGTCATTTTAATGACTCCACACTGCCTGGGGGCGAAAATATAATAAAACAATAATAATAATAATAATTATGCCAATGATGATGATAATTATAATAATAATAATAGTAATAAAATTAATATAAATATGTTTAATAAATAACACAATTATTATAAAAAAAAAAAAATAATAATAATAATAATAATACCCCCTGTAATAATAAAGAGCCATGAATAAATTCAAAAACAAAAAAATTAAAATATCAATAGTGAGAAATGATATATGTATGTTGTGTTGTTAATAGTAAGAGTAACAATTGAGACCCTGCAATTGTGTGTAAATGAGGCAGAAAGTCAGATCAGCAACCTGGGACTTGGTCACAATTTTTGTGATGCCATATGGCAGCAGGGTCTACCATTAGACAACACATTATGCTTCCAATATCTTCCCAGATGGTAGTACCTCCCTGTTTGTGAAATGGTTTAATCAAGAGTAAATAGATCTGTGGTAAAGTTGCAGGTAGAGTGTGAATAAAGCTTAGAATGGATCTTATAGGAAATAGAGTTCAGTATACCAAGTCTCTGGTAGACAAGGAGGTGAGGGTTTGGGTGGTTCAGTTTGGGACGGCCCGTGTGAGGGATCCAGTGACTCTTATAGTACAACACCTTGGCTACCACACTGAGTAAGAATCACCAAAACCATCCCATGTGTAATACTCTCAGGTGACCTACAACCATGGTGACTCTTGTCTCAGTATATGTTGACTAGTACTATCTGAAGCCAGACTATATCAGAACATTACTAATGGCGACTTTGAAGTTGATTGGCTTATTATAATGATGACAATAATATTAAGGAACAATAACAAACGAAGAGAGAAATTAGGTATATAAATTATTTCTCTTTAATGTTTGGTTTATGACTTTATGGGTTGAATTTAAGACATAAAACACATTCCTCTCTGCATGGAATAGGTTTATTGCCTCTTACGTCGGTTTATGGCAGATTTATTTACTAATTTAGTGGTTGGCGGCAGCAGTCACGTGACACCATGAAGGTCATCACATCGTAATGTTTTAATACTGTTTGCCGTGTTAATACAGTTCGTCTTAAATCTGTTAGTACGCCAGTGATGTTTCCTTAGGGGAATATAATGATAAAAATGTTGTAAAACGGAATTAACTGGAAATACAGTAAGGATTACAACATAAGCGTGGTGTGTGTTTGGTCGCGTGTGTGTGTGGGGACCAGTTGATGAAGATCGAGGCAGAAGTTAAATGAGATTCTCACTTAAACTCTGAATTACTCGAGAGTTCACGACTGCTGCCGAAATTGACCAAGTTAGGATGACCCGAGAGACCAAGGATTAGGGGGTAGGTCTGGTCAGCGTAACGGGGGAGGGGGGGGGTGTCGGGGCTCAGGGACTTCTGGGGTCAAAGTGTAACTCGGGTCAAGGTGAGGCTTGGGTAGTTGTGGGAACGGCTGAGGTCATTATCTGAAATGAACCAGAGTGAACAAAGACGGCTTGAGAGAGAGGGTGAGAGAGAGACGTGGTCAAAGAAGTTATTAACCTAGAACGAGTATTTTTTTTTTCTTTACCTCGGCTCTGTCCTTCAGCTCTCACCCTTAGCCCTCATCCTCACCCTTCACCCCGCTCCTCTCACCCTAACTCTCACCCCTCCCTCTCAACTTTTATCCTCGGCCCTCTCCCTCACCCTAACTCTCACTCCTCCCTCTCAGCCCTCACCTCAGACCTTGGGACAGCTACCTGGGTCAGTAATAGATCTCAGGTAGGATCTGTGTGACGCACCTGGTAAGTCCCCCACCATCATGCTTATGGTTGCTGCTGTTAATATTGTTACTGTTGCCGCTGTTACTGTGGTGTAATAATGGTCAGCATGCTCGTCTGGTAAGCGAGCGGAGCCGGGTTCGATCCCCGGGCAGGGTGAAATTATGGGCAAGTGTCTTTAAGCCATTTGCCTCTGTCTACCCAGCAGTAATTGGGAACCTGGATGTTAATCGATTTGCGGATCGTGTTCCAGGGTAATGGTGAGCCAGTGCAGTTGGCGAATTGTCCGGTCTTTTTGGACTATTCCTTGACACTGAATCATGCAGCTCGTTAACTCAGGGTGTGGTTGTTGTGTTGGCGACAGCTTCTACACCTTTAACAGATTCACGCCTAGTTGGTCCTTGGGTCGGCCATCCTCGGTAACACGAAGAGCAACCATTATTATTTTAGTGTTGTTGATGCGGTTATTGATAGTTTTGTTGTTATTGTTGATGCTGGTGTTTGTGGTGCTAACTGCTGCTGTTGGCTGTTGTGTCTATTCTTCTTTATCGTGGTATTTTATGAGGAACTGGACGAGTACAATGCCATATATATTATCATGACGGTTTTCTTGTTCTATATTGGTGATAAATGTCTTAAAATTAGGTTAGTTTAGTTTACTTTAGGTTAGGTTGACAGTCTTAATTGGTATGGATCTATAGGGATCTGGCAGCATGTCTGGACTGTTTCATCAACCTCCTTTTGTGTGCTTATTTGGCTTTTGTGGCGCCTTACAGTGAGATATGGTTTTAAATCTCTCTCTCTCACAGTTGGTAGTGGTAAAGAGCTCAAACACGTTTCTGATGATAATGATACAACTTTTTCTTGTGAGTGTTTCAACCTGCACGAGAAGTTCCTTGTTTATATTCCTCTTTTATTCTCTTTTATTTGTCTTTCTCCTAATTACTACGTGTCATTTTTATTGCTGTTCTTCTTATTATTTTCTTCCCGGTGATCATCTCGATTCCTAGTGAGAGAAGTGATCAGTTTCCATCAGCAACAATGTCCATTTAACATCCTTGAAGCTTACCATTTAAATTTAATTAACCCTTCAGTAATTTTCACCCAGATGCTTATTTAATCAAGTTACGATTATCGTGTGGAATTTAATTAACTTTTCCGTCATTTTCTTCTCGACTTTTACTGGATCAAGTTATTCGCGTCATATATTTTCCAGATAATTAAAAAAAAATCTAACCTCCCTCACCAGACACCGGCCAACCTAAATTATATCAACAACTGACCTTTTATCACGTAAGACAATTAACCTTCATAAAAGCATTAATAATTTGTCTTTAATAATGGCTTGTTTTTATTTTACCAAGATCATAAAGAGGAAACAATACCCAGCAATGGGTTGAAGGAGCTAATTATAATAACAGGCGAGGGAGGACTAGTTGCCCCGGGGTCTAACGCACGAGAGCTGGTGTATTGGTCCTCTGGGAGGCGTAAAGGAGAGGCCACGACTCTCACAGGTAAACTTAAAGGCAAAGAGATCAAAAACATGAAAGGCTATAAGAAATAATAGTAAATCAGTGCAGGTGTGAGAAGGTGGTACACCATTACTGTTATTTATGGTGGTATTGTAGTGTTTACTTATGGTGGTATTGTAGTGCTTACTTATGGTGGTATTGTAGTGTTTACTTATGGTGGTATTGTAGTGTTTATGGTGGTATTGTAGTGTTTACTTATGGTAGTATTGTAGTGTTTACTTGTGGTGGTATTCTAGTGTTTACTTATGGTGGTATTGTAGTGTTTACTTATGGTGGTATTGTAGTGTTTACTTATGGTGGTATTGTAGTGTTTATGGTGGTATTGTAGTGTTTACTTACGGTATTGTAGTGTTTACTTGTGGTGGTATTGTAGTGTTTACTTATGGTGGTATTGTAGTGTTTACTTATGGTGGTATTGTAGTGTTTACTTATGGTGGTATTGTAGTGTTTACTTATGGTGGTATTGTAGTGTTTACTTATGGTAGTATTGTAGTGTTTACTTATGGTAGTATTGTAGTGTTTACTTGTGGTGGTATTGTAGTGTTTACTTATGGTGGTATTGTAGTGTTTACTTGTGGTGGTATTGTATTGTTTACTTATGGTGGTAGTGTAGTGTTTACTTATGGTGGTATTGTAGTGTTTACTTATGGTGGTATTGTAGTGTTTACTTATGGTGGTATTGTAGTGCTTACTTATGGTGGTATTGTAGTGTTTATGGTGGTATTGTAGTGTTTACTTATGGTGGTATTGTGTTGTTTACTTATGGTGGTATTGTAGTGTTTACTTGTGGTGGTATTGTAGTGTTTACATATGGTGGTATTGTAGTGTTTATTTATGGTGGTATTGTAGTGTTTACTTATGGTGGTATTGTACTTATGGTGGTATTGTAGTGTTTACTTATGGTGGTATTGTAGTGTTTACTTATGGTGGTATTGTGGTGTTTACTTGTGGTGGTATTGTAGTGTTTACTTGTGGTGGTATTGTAGTGTTTACTTATGGTGGTATTGTGGTGTTTACTTATGGTGGTATTGTGGTGTTTACTTATGGTGGTATTGTAGTGTTTACTTATGGTGGTATTGTAGTGTTTGCTTATGGTGGTATTGTAGTGTTTACTTATAGTGGTATTGTAGTGTTTACTTGTGGTGGTATTGTAGTGTTTGCTTGTGGTGGTATTGTAGTGTTTACTTATGGTGGTATTGTAGTGTTTACTTATGGTGGTATTGTAGTGTTTACTTATGGTGGTATTGTAGTGTTTGCTTGTGGTGGTATTGTAGTGTTTACTTATGGTGGTATTGTAGTGTTTACTTATGGTGGTATTGTAGTGCTTACTTATGGTGGTATTGTAGTGTTTACATATGGTGGTATTGTAGTGTTTACTTATGGTGGTATTGTAGTGTTTACTTATGGTGGTATTGTAGTGTTTAGCTTGTGGTGGTATTGTAGTGTTTTACTTATGGTGGTGTGTAGTGTTTACTTATGGTGTATTAGCAATTAACGCGTGAATTGGTATTGTAGTGTTTACTTGTGGTGGTATTGTAGTGTTTGCTTGTGGTGGTATTGTAGTGTTTACTTGTGGTGGTATTGTAGTGTTCACTTATGGTGGTATTGTATTGTTTACTTGTGGTGGTATTGTAGTGTTTACTTATGGTGGTATTGTAGTGTTTACTTATGGTGGTATTGTATTGTTTACTTGTGGTGGTATTGTAGTGTTTACTTATGGTGGTATTGTAGTGTTTACTTATGGTGGTATTGTAGTGTTTGCTTGTGGTGGTATTGTAGTGTTTACTTGTGGTGGTATTGTATTGTTTACTTATGGTGGTATTGTAGTGTTTACTTGTGGTGGTATGCTAGTGTTTACTTATGGTGGTATTGTAGTGTTTATTTGTGGTGGTATTGTAGTGTTTACTTATGGTGGTATTGTATTGTTTACTTATGGTGGTAGTGTGGTGTTTACTTGTGGTGGTATTGTAGTGTTTACTTGTGGTGGTATTGTAGTGTTTACTTGTGGTGGTATTGTAGTGTTTACTTATGGTGGTATTGTAGTGTTTACTTATGGTGGTATTGTAGTGTTTACTTATGGTGGTATTGTAGTGTTTACTTGTGGCGGTATTGTAGTGTTTACTTGTGGCGGTATTGTAGTGTTTACTTGTGGTGGTATTGTAGTGTTTACTTGTGGTGGTATTGTAGTGTTTACTTGTGGTGGTATTGTATTGTTTACTTATGGTGGTATTGTAGTGTTTACTTGTGGTGGTATTGTATTGTTTACTTATGGTGGTATTGTAGTGTTTACTTATGGTGGTATTGTAGTGTTTGCTTGTGGTGGTATTGTAGTGTTTACTTATGGTGGAATTGTAGTGTTTACTTATGGTGGTATTGTAGTGTTTACTTGTGGTGGTATTGTAGTGTTTACTTATGGTGGTATTGTAGTGTTTACTTATGGTGGTATTGTAGTGTTTGCTTGTGGTGGTATTGTAGTGTTTACTTATGGTGGTATTGTAGTGTTTACTTGTGGTGGTATTGTAGTGTTTACTTATGGTGGTATTGTAGTGTTTACTTATGGTGGTATTGTAGTGTTTGCTTGTGGTGGTATTGTAGTGTTTACTTATGGTGGTATTGTAGTGTTTACTTATGGTGGTATTGTAGTGTTTGCTTGTGGTGGTATTGTAGTGTTTACTTATTGTGGTATTGTAGTGTTTACTTATGGTGGTATTGTAGTGTTTGCTTGTGGTGGTATTGTAGTGTTTACTTATGGTGGTATTGTAGTGTTTACTTATGGTGGTATTGTTGTGTTTGCTTGTGGTGGTATTGTGGTGTTTGCTTGTGGTGGTATTGTGGTGTTTACTTATGGTGGTATTGTAGTGTTTATTTGTGGTGGTATTGTAGTGTTTACTTATGGTGGTATTGTGTTTACTTATGGTGGTATTGTATTGTTTACTGTATGGTGGTATTGTAGTGTTTACTTATGGTGGTATTGTAGTGTTTACTTATGGTGGTATTGTGGTGTTTACTTGTGGTGGTATTGTAGTGTTTACTTATGGTGGTATTGTAGTGTTTATTTGTGGTGGTATTGTAGTGTTTACTTATGGTGGTATTGTAGTGTTTACTTATGGTGGTATTGTAGTGTTTACTTGTGGTGGTATTGTAGTGTTTACTTATGGTGGTATTGTAGTGTTTATTTGTGGTGGTATTGTAGTGTTTACTTATGGTGGTATTGTATTGTTTACTTATGGTGGTATTGTAGTGTTTACTTGTGGTGGTATTGTAGTGTTTATAAAGTGTTATTTGCTTTAGTTTGTTCGAGCTGTGTATCCGGCTGGTCAGATTAGATAGAACCTAACCTAACCTAACACACTGTGTAATATAATGTTAACTGTAGCATTTAGAATTAACACAGGTAGTCAAATTTTTATCACTGCGGACGATACAATGCACTTAAAAAAAATACTCTTTCGCGAAAAAAATCCACCCGAGCAGAAAAGGCGAGGATTAGGTTGATTAATCCCGGCCAGAAATAGAAAAAAAATCCCTGTAATTTTTTTTGAGTTGTTGGGAGGATTAGCGACTAATTCCAAGTAAATCTCTGATATTTCCCTTTTTCTCGGATAAAGTTGTAAATTATTCCGAGATAAAACTCACGAGAACAGGTAGTGAGAGTTGTGAGTTGTTGGTGGAGGAAGATTACAAGTGAGGATCATCCCACCACACAACACCTATCTCACCACCACCACCACACCTAACTCAGCACCTATTACCACACACCACCACCACACACCGCCACCACCACCACTACTACCACTCAACACCACCACTACACAACACCTGCCACACTTTCATTACAACAGTATCCCGGTGTTAGTCATAAAGGCACGCCACCACAGTGATATTTTCGGAAAAAATGTGTTGTTTAATGTTGATATTTAAGATGCAAGAACCATAACCATATGACTGGTGCTCTTATATAATGAAAATGTGCAGCTGACACCACCAAAATGAGTTTACTTTATTATTTTTAACTAATCTGCAAATAGAGTTTAACAATGTTCATATTATTATTTTTTTTACATCTAATACAGTTAACATTTATTATAACGGGTATGGTATAATACTGCTACTAATGATAATTATAATAACAATAATGATAATAATATTAATAATAATGATAATGGTAATGACAATAATAGTAACTACAACAACAACAATAATAATAATAATAATAATAACGATGATGATGATGATGAAACACACACACCTTGACGTAGCTCTTCACTTATATCAATAAGTTCATCTGTACATTGTCCTCGTAGTCTCCAGTCTTAATCTATACCTTTATGACGTGGGTTATGGTCGTGGGTTGTGGGTCGTATTATGGTCGTGGGTCGTAAAAGTTGATAGGTCATTTACTGTTATTACCAAACACTCTCTCTCTCTCTCTCTCCAGAAATATGAGAAGAACCATCGAACTGCAGACAAATTCCCTTGAGCTTTACCTAATCTTATTCTTTTTCTCTCCTTCCTTTCTCTCTCTCTTTCTCTCTCTTTCCAGATATCCAAATTTGCTTTTGGTTAGTCGTGAATTATATTGGTAAGAAAAACCATCACTTTGTAAGATTATGCTGTGAGCTTTACATAAGTTATCGGGGGAATCTGGGACACATCAGAGGTACTGAAGAATTATGGTTAACTCGCTTGATATTGCTTTTGAGAGAGAGAGAGAGAGAGCTACCTCCTCCACCACACCACCACAATGCTGACCATCCTAGCTACCACACCACCATAACGTTGACCATTCTAGGTACCACACCACCCCATAACACTGACCATCCTAGCTTCCACACCACCACAGCGCTGGTCCCTCACGCTTGAACTTAACTCACGGTAGTTTCTCCTCCTTTCAAGGGCATCACTGAGAAAAATCTAAGCCATCTGAGAGTGTTGAAGATACACCTCACCACCAAGGAGAAACACTTTATGTAACATAGTGTCCAATTCTCTATAATACGGACTGCTTTGTTTACGTGTGGCCGAGAAATAGTGCAGCGGGAGTGTGTCTAAAGATTCTCAGTTTACTGTTTATGAGTTTACTGAAATGTGAGACTAAAAAAGAATTATCTAAGAGCATCTTATAGTTGTTTGTAGATATACACTTTGTTTACTTATATATATATATGTGTGTGGCTAAAATAAAATTATAGGAAGATTGGATTAGTTATATAAATACTTGGAGTTGAATTATCACAAAAGAAGATCAATTTATCGTCAATATACTTTGAGCTTTACTATTTTAAAAGATCAAATATATTGCCTTTATATAAATACTTTAAGTTTACTAATATATGTAACTAAACGTAAATCATCCGAAAGGAAACTGAAATTGATAGTGTATATATTTATCCTCAAATGTCTACAATAACTGTAGTTGTGTTGCAGTAAAAGGAGAACGTTTATTGTTGTTCAGGAGAGGCTATGAGGGTCACAAGTCACTGCAACCGTTTAATTTTTTTAACACAACAAACACGGGAGCCTTAGTGCCTGGCTATATACTACTGTTATACTAGAGAGAGAGAGAGAGAGGCAACATTTCCACCAAGACTCACATAAGAAACAGAAGGTTCAGTTTACAATCGAATTTCCAATAACAATCACAGTTAACGTTTTCTCAACCCGAGATTAAGCAGTTGTCATACCGAGTTATATACATATTTTGTTTCTGTATGATGATGATACCTGGTGTATGTGTGTGTGGGGGGGGGGGAGACAGCTCAAATTAAAACAATATATTTTAAGTACACTCTTTTTCCGTATTTAGATTAAAAAAAAGCGACAACTTATGGATTGGAAATGTTTGAACATTATACTTATTAGTATATAATAATTGGTGGGAAAGGTCAAGTATGATTCGTTTATAAACACCGACGTCAACACTCAGGGTATCACCAGGTCAGTAGCACTAATTCTCACGGGTGAAAAATATAAAAAACAAAAGCTATAATTATATTCCTTTTCTGCAGGTTGTTGGTCTCTGGGGAAATTAGGAGTGATAAATGACTTTCATCAATTTATAGAGAACAGATGAAGGAATTCCCCGCCAGGTGAGATAACCTGACCTTCTCTAATTAATGAAACCAACAGCCGCTCTTAATGGATTTATTGTCTGAACCAAAACAATTAAAGTGAAACAAGGATGAAGTCAATAGCCGTGATCAATACCAGGTTTTAGAGGACAAAATCATAACACAGATTCACAAGTAGTTTACACGTAGTGTGTGTGACGAAGTCTGTCATTCTCCCCAAAGTATTGATCATAACAACACCACGGCCACACATCACCACCACCGAGTGACATTGAATGTAACACCTACAATAATTACTTTGAAATTAATTAAATTTAATAATGCTTATTGGTTCACAATGAAGGGCATATTAACATAGTTCACCATTGTATAAACTAGCGAAGATATATATAAAGGGGATATAGATAAAGTTCTTATAATATCCGAGCAGGATAGGACTCGGAGCAACGGATTCAAGTTAGATAAGTTTAGGTTTAGGAGGGAGATAGGAAGGAACTGGTTCACAAATAGGGTGGTGGACGAGTGGAACAAGCTTAGCAACTTTGTAGTAAGTGTGGGAACTCTGGAAAGTTTCAAAAGGAGGCTAGATAGATTCATGGATGATAGAGAGCGGTAGTAACTCTCGACAGGAGCTGCCATGCACAGGCCAACCAGCCTATTACAGACTCCTTATTTTCT
The DNA here is from genome assembly GCF_018991925.1 of Homarus americanus. NCBI lineage: Eukaryota > Metazoa > Arthropoda > Malacostraca > Decapoda > Nephropidae > Homarus > Homarus americanus. The sequence goes on along the minus strand of NW_024725612.1, from coordinate 16,493 downwards.
TATATATATATATATATATATATATATATATATATATATATATATATATATATATATATATATATATATATATATATATATATATATAAGAAAATAAGGAGTCTGTAATAAAACCACACGGGAAAATGGAAACAACGGAGCACCTTAGCTTTCGTCTTTATTCAAGACATCTTCAGAGGCAACTGGATTACATGGACAGAGAGAGGCTTAAATATACAGGGTGACCTTAAAAACATGAAGTCAGGTCATAATGATGTCATCCACTAATCCCCACACCAACACACACGTAGAGGAGCTTAAGAGAAGGGTGGTGACGTGACTAGCCAGGTCAGGTCAGAAAAAAGGGACCCACAAAATAACTATCATACATCTAGATCAAAGGTTTTCAAAGCATTTTTAACCTTGGGCCACTGACAAATATATTTATGTAACATATTATCAGTTTTGAACTGACCATCACTAAGGTTTATTGATTTTAATTCCTTAATCAAACTTAATCTTTCTGTGACACAAGATGATTTGAATACTTCTAAGCTTACCAGGAATGGGACGCTTGTCACTGTGTTAATACCAGGGGCAAATCCCGGGACTTGTAATTTGCTACAATTGTTGGGGTTTATGGTCACATTTGCAAATACTGTATTCAGCAGGCGAGGTGCGGACGTTGTTGAGGGGGGCGTGACTCTGTGCTGTACTGTACCGTACATGGCCTCCCACAGTGACCTCGACTGGTTACGGTAAGTGGGGAGCAACTCAACGATAGGGAGGCGGCAGTAGAGACCCACAAACACGCCCCGAACACAGTACTGTATAGTCTCCGAGGTGTCAAGGGGATGGTGTTACCGTCTGGCATTATAGATATGATAATCCCGAGGCGCTCTCAGTCCACCTAGCTGTAATTGGGGAAGTGAAGGCCGTTGAGTGCAGTCTTGGCTACACGGCCTCCTTTACTTTCCGAAGACATGCTATGTAGTGTGCCGTATCCACACTGTCCCTAACTGGCAGCCATGTCTATGGGACTCACTATCACTTTTTCACAATTGAGTAACAACTCGAACACCTTCAGACAATCGCTCTTCTTAGGCAAAGGGTGGTCAGGCAGGAGCCCGACAGCTGCCACAGATCGCTGGACTTTAATGTAGCACAAAATGTCTGACACAGCTTACACGAAACAGATGACGATCCAAACATTTTCAGTTCGTAATTCGCTAATCCGTGGCCAACTGAGCTATAGCGTGAAGTGCTCTTAAAACTCCACATACCTGCCGCCTCGCATGCTGTAAAAACATACAATGCTCCGGAAAACGCACCAAATATTTTGTAAACGACTCTAAAGTATTTTAATGAGGGTTTTACATCATCAGTAAACAGAAAGGTATTAAACCTTCAGCAAACATTGTATATGCATACTGCATGAAATATGACCTATAATGTTGTTAACACTGAACAAACTGAAAAAGACTTAAAAGAATAATATTTCTTTTTGCAACCGACCTTTTTACACATCACTTTAGCTCGTGTTGTTATACAATACTGTTGTTAGGGTAATGTTTTAATATTTGCAAGACGAATGTGAATTTCTTTCCATCCGGTATAACTTACTGTACACTCCCATACTTAGTGTACATTATGTAAGAGAAAATAAACAGTTATAAACAGTAAGATAAACAATAAAAGTAAAAGTAAATTGTCCTTTTACAGATAAAGTTTACTGCAACACGAGGCAACTTCACTCAGCTGATCGTACGCGGGTGGACGGTGAGGCGAAGGAGTTCTTCTCTGGCTGGTTCACACGGGGATGATGATTACTGCCTTCCTGTGTATCATCTGCTCTGCCTCCTCCTTATTTCCACTTTCACCGGTATTGTTTTTTCTTTCTGTTTTCGATTTTGTTTTATTATTTGTATTTTTAACTAAATATTTTCCAGATATTTTGGTTATCTAATACTTTCAAATATGTGAAATTTGGATATATGAGATAGCGCTGAGACAAGGGCGTTAAGGCCGATGTAACCCGTATATAGGGTCACAGTTAGCCATGACTAGTTCTCCATAATGCCCACACACCCATAGTACCCACACACTATCCACACACTACCCACACACTCACACAAGGATATACAGTGAAATAAACTGCTGTACCTAAATATTATGTAACTCAAAATATATTCCCAAAACAGCACGTTTACAGTTGAAAATAATAAAAGCATAAATAATACAAACAAAATCAATTAATATGTTTTTTATTATTTTTAAATATCAGAAATGTTGGGTCAACGCTTCTTGTTGTTCTTTGTCTTTTTCCCAGTGAAGATGTAGTCTCCCCATGGCAGGTACTGGTCCTTTTGTACATGGCAGAAAGTGGTAGTTTCCTTCTTCTTGTTGTTTTGAGGTTTAGTGTGCTTTGTGGTCTGCAGTTTGTTAGATCGGGGCCCTTCTCCTTCACCTGGCAAGGCTTCACCTCAACCTTTGAAACTTTTGTTACAGTGCGTCGGAACACCATTGTGATTTACTGACACTAACAGCTCTCTCACTGAGGTCAAATCAAAATTTGACCATACAGAAAGAATTACGGTTTAATAAGGTTGGAATTTAAAGAAATTGACAACAAAATGAAGCTCTGTTTATCACTATAGTCTTGAGGATGGTGTTGTGGTGATGATGGATGGTGTTATATGTAGTGATGATAGGATGGTGTTATATGTAGTGATGAAGGATGGCGTTATATGTAGTAATGATGGATGGTGTTATATGTAGTGATGATAGGAGGGTAATATATGTAGTGATGATGGATGGTGTTATATATAGTGATGATGCATGATGATATATGTAGTGATGATGGTTGGTGTTATATGTAGTGATGCTGGATGGTGTTATATGTAGTGATGATGGATGATATTTTATGTAGTGATGATAGGATGGTTCTATATGTAGTGATGGATGGTGTTATATGTAGTGATGATGCATGATGTTATATGTAGTGATGATGGGTGGTGTTATATGTAGTGATGCTGGATGGTGTCATATGTAGTGATGATGGATGGAGTTATATGTAGTGATGATGGATGATATTATATGTAGTGATGATGGTTGGTGTTATATGTAGTGATGTTGGATGGTGTTATATGTCGTGATGGATGGTTCTATATGTAGTGATGGTGGATGGTGTTATATGTAGTGATGATGGATCGTGTTATATGTAGTGATGATGGATAGTGTTATATGTAGTGATGATGATGGATGGTGTTATAAGTAGTGATGATGGATGTTGTTATATGTAGTGATGAAGGATGGTGTTAGTGAAGATTGTGATGTGAGATGTAGTGAAGATTGTGAAGTGAGGTGTAGTGAAGATTGTGAAGTGAGATGTAGTGAAGATTGTGAAGTGAGATGTGGTAAAGATTGTGAAGTGAGATGTAGTGAAGATTGTGAAGTGAGATGTAGTGATGAAAGATGGTGTTGTGAAGATTGTGAAGTGAGATGTAGTGAAGATTGTGAAGTGAGGTGTAGTGAAGATTGTGAAGTGAGATGTAGTGAAGATTGTGAAGTGAGATGTGGTGAAGATTGTGAAGTGAGATGTAGTGAAGATTGTGAAGTGACATGTAGTGAAGATTGTGAAGTGAGATGTAGTGAAGATTGTGAAGTGACATGTAGTGAAGATTGTGAAGTGAGATGTAGTGAAGATTGTGAAGTGACATGTAGTGAAGATTGTGAAGTGAGATGTAGTGAAGATTGTGAAGTGACATGTAGTGACGATTGTGAAGTGAGATGTAGTGAAGATTGTGAAGTGAGATGTAGTGAAGATTGTGAAGTAAGATGTAGTGAAGATTGTGAAGTGAGATATTGTGAAGAGTGTGAAGTGAGATGTAGTGAAGATTGTGAAGTGAGATGTAGTGAAGATTGTGAAGTGAGATGTAGTGAAGATTGTGAAGTGAGATGTAGTGAAGATTGTGAAGTGAGATGTAGTGAAGATTGTGAAGTGGGATTTAGTGAAGATTGTGAAGTGAGATGTAGTGAAGATTGTGAAGTGAGATGTAGTGAAGATTGTGAAGTAAGATGTGGTAAAGATTGTGAAGTGAGATGTAGTGAAGATTGTGAAGTGAGATGTAGTAAAGATTATGAAGTGAGATGTAGTGAAGATTGTGAAGTGAGATGTAGTGAAGATTGTGAAGTGACATGTAGTGAAGATTGTGAAGTGACATGTAGTGAAGATTGTGAAGTGAGATGTAGTGAAGATTGTGAAGTGAGATGTAGTGAAGATTGTGAAGTGAGATGTGGTGGAGATTGTGAAGTGAGATGTAGTGAAGATTGTGAAGTGAGATGTAGTGAAGATTGTGAAGTGAGATGTAGTGAAGATTGTGAAGTGAGATGTAGTGAAGAGTGTGAAGTGAGATGTAGTGAAGATTGTGAAGTGAGATGTAGTGAAGATTGTGAAGTGAGGTGTAGTGAAGATTGTGAAGTGAGATGTAGTGAAGATTGTGAAGTGAGATGTAGTGAAGATTATGAAGTGAGATGTAGTGAAGATTGTGAAGTGAGATGTGGTGAAGATTGTGAAGTGAGATGTAGTGAAGATTGTGAAGTGAGATGTAGTGAAGATTGTGAAGTGAGATGTAGTGAAGATTGTGAAGTGAGATGTAGTGAAGATTGTGAAGGGAGATGTAGTGAAGATTGTGAAGTGAGATGTAGTGAAGATTGTGAAGTGAGATGTAGTGAAGATTGTGAAGTGAGATGTAGTGAAGATTGTGAAGTGAGATGTAGTGAAGATTGTGAAGTGAGATGTGGTAAAGATTGTGAAGTGAGATGTAGGAAGATTGTGAAGTGACATGTAGTGAAGATTGTAAGTGAGATGTAGTGAAGATTGTATGGATGTAGTGAAGATTGTGAAGTGAGATGATGAAGATTAGAAGGAGATGTAGTGAAGATTGTGAAGTGAGATGTAGTGAAGATTGTGAAGGAGATGCAGGAAGATTAGAAGTGAGATGAGATGTGGTGAAGATTATGAAGTGAGATGAAGATTGTGAAGGAGATGTAGTGAAGATTGTGAAGTAAAGATAAAGATTGTGAAGTGAGATGTAGTGAAAGATTGATTGAAGTGGAGATTGTATGTGGAAGATTGTGAAGTGAGATGTAGTGAAGATTGTGAAGTGAGATGTAGTGAAGATTGTGAAGTGAGATGTAGTGAAGATTGTGAAGTAAGAGTGGTAAAGATTGTGAAGTAAGATGTGGTAAAGATTGTGAAGTGAGATGTAGTGAAGATTGTGAAGTGAGATGTAGTGAAGATTGTGAAGTGAGATGTAGTGAAGATTGTGAAGTGAGATGTAGTGAAGATTGTGGTGAAGTGAGATGTAGTGAAGATTGTGAAGTGAGATGTAGTGAAGATTGTGAAGTAAGATGTGGTAAGATTGTGAAGTAAGATGTGGTAAAGATTGTGAAGTGAGATGTAGTGAAGATTGTGAAGTGAGATGTAGTGAAGATTGTGAAGTGAGATGTAGTGAAGATTGTGAAGTGAGATGTAGTGATTGTAGTGAAATGTAGTGAAGATTGTGAAGTGAGATGTAGTGAAGATTGTGAAGTGAGATGTAGTGAAGATTGTGAAGTAAGATGTGGTAAAGATTGTGAAGTAAGATGTGGTAAAGATTGTGAAGTGAGATGTAGTGAAGATTGTGAAGTGAGATGTAGTGAAGATTGTGAAGTGAGATGTAGTGAAGATTGTGAAGTGAGATGTAGTGAAGATTGTGGAGTGAAATGTAGTGAAGATTGTGAAGTGAGATGTAGTGAAGATTGTGAAGTGAGATGTAGTGAAGATTGTGAAGTGAGATGTAGTGAAGATTGTGAAGTAAGATTATAAAGTAAACTGTAGTAATTGAGGTTAAACGAACGCGGGTTATTCTGTAGTGTATCCGTGTCTTGTTAACGTGGAACCAACATGGCGGTGGTTCTCAATATAGATACGTTATTTTGCCGGGAATTTCTGTCAAAACGAAATATGAATCAACCATATTTAGCCTAAATTAACCTAGCGGCTTTATTATATATTCTAAGATGTTTAAGTTGGATAGATCAGATCAGGTTAGGTTAAGTCAGGTTGGGTTAGGTTAGGTTAATTTTGTTAATTTTGCCACTTAGAGGCTAGTTTATTGTGCCCCCCATACTCATCCTGTGAGCGGTAGCGCAAAGAGATTACAAAGTGGTGTTAGATGAGGTAGGTGGTTAAGTTAAGTTTCAATAGGTTAGGTTAGATTACGTCAGGTTGGGTTAAGTTAGGTTAGGTAGGTAATAAGTAGATAGGTTACGGTCGGTAGGTGGGAAAGTTAGGTTTGATTAGGTTAGCTTATGTCAGACTGGGAGGTTAGGTTCGATTATGTCAGGTTAGGTTCGATTATGTCAGGTCAGGTTAGGTTAGATTACGTCAGGTTAGGTTAGATTACGTCAGGTTAGGTTAGATTACATCAGGTTAGGTTAGATTATGTCAGGTTAGGTTCGATTATGTCAGGTTAGGTTCGATTATGTCAGGTTAGGTTAGATTACGTCAGGTTAGGTTAGTTTATGTCAGGTTAGGTTAGATTATGTCAGGTTAGGTAAGTAGGTGGAGGTGGGTAAAAAAGGTTAGGTTAGGTCGGCAGGTTTTAGTGTAGGAGCTTAAGTAATCCCGTAAAAATTTCATGTTAATTTTTGACACCATACATCGTAATAATCCTTATAAACTATGTTAAGGAACCGTGGTTTAATTTTTTCTGAACGGTTTATTATAAGTTTTATGCCATTAAAGAAGTTTTATCAATGAGCGGCGTAATGAACCACAGACGTATTACCATTAAGTCCTAAGTAACTTAAAACATGACTAATAACCTATGAACATGTAGTATTATATGATTACAATTTAACATAATATATTATGAATGCTGTTATAATATCTTAAGTGTGTTACAAACATGGCTGCTCATATATGCCATCCTGTCTCTGGCAAAGAAGAGATTGCAGTAAGTAAAATTAATTGCTTAAGACAAATACTGGAAATTAAACATATACATATTACCATTATCTGAAAAGCTTAGAACCACCGTTTTATATTTATTAAAAGTTTGTAATGTTATACATCATGTGTATACAAGTCACAAGTTATTATTTACGACATTGCTTCAGTCCTCGTCATCAGAGTCTTCTGTGTACAACAGATTCCTTCACCTTGTTTAGGCATTTCTCATCATCTGCTTGACAGTTACACATCTCGGTGCATGCCATGCTATTCTTTCTAATTCTTTCTGTATGAACATGACAATGATCCACATTTCCTGACGCCACATCCACATTTAACAAGTTCTGTGATTGCTTCTGGAGCTGGTGGTTGGTCTGGTATTACTAGTATGAAACAGTCATTGTCAATCTTCCCTGCCATGCTCTAATTGTGAAAGCATTTTACTGTCTGCATCACAAGACCACAGAAGAGCTTGATACCTTCCTCTCAATATATGATACTTTAGAGTTGCTGCAGTCGCTGGTAGTTCTCCAGCTTCTGCCTGCGTTATCTTGAAGAGATGCCATCTAAGTTTTGACAGTTTAGTGAAAGTCATTCGTGGACAGTAGAGCTTAAATACAAATTCCTCTAGACCAATATACTGTACATGTCTGCTGGAGGGCATTTGGTCTACTCAGCATCTTGAATGCATCTAGGACTTTTGTGTTAGATTTCATCAAAGTGCTCCAACATGCTTTCTTTCCTTTGCCAACAAATTTTCCAATGCAGTCAGATCTTGTGAAGGCATGGATACCTGTAAGGCTCTCTGCCCAATGTGTCGTCACTCACCAGTTCCTGTTATCATACTTGTATTTTCTCCAAGTTGAGGCTGCTTTAATATGCCAAACACATCAGTGTCTGGTGACTTGACATGTACAGTGCTGCCCTTCTGTGATGCATATACTGTATGTCCTGCTTAAGTTCTATAACTTGTGATAGCAATTTGATGGTTGAAGTCTTATTTGCTGCTTTCCACGACAGAAGATTAACCTTGGACAGCTTTTCCCAGATGCTCAATGGACCAACAATACGTTCCTTGACAAAATTTTCATAATTTTGTCTTCCAACTTCATATGCACATAGATTGTCATATTTGGCATTTTCTGGCATTACAGCTCCAGTTACCAAGTTTATAAGAGCATCATTTTCCTGGGATTACAGTCGCCAATAACATTGTGTAGCTTCTGTACATCAGCATATTGACAGCTGACAATAGCTGTAGAGAGCTCATGGTGTTCTGTTCTTTTGTAATCTCTATGAGTTTGATATTTTATGTAATGAACTTAATTTGAAAACCCAAATGGTAGTATATGATCTTTTATCACCTTAGACACTCTGTGCGTCATGCCTCTCAAGTGATTTTTTTCCTCTCTTACTTCTCTGGACAAATACGACCTTTATCCCATCAGAAAAAGTATCACCATATATTTTCTTAATCTACAGGTGCCAAGGTTTAAGATGACGGATGGTGTTAAAAATTAACCTGAAGTTTTTACGTGACCACATATTGTCTTGTTGGGTTTCTGAGAGAACTTCACGGCTAAATAGCGCCTCTGTATTGATAGCCGGTACATGTCGTAATATCCACCGCTCATAGTTAAATCTTTATGTCCGTTTATTTTGTCCTAATTTAAGTATCAAAGAGTGTTTTCATTTTTAAGTATCTTAAGTATCTTTTTTCCCCACTCCTAAGTATCTAAGTATGATTTATTTTCATTTTTAAGTAACTAACCATATTTTTGTTTTCATTATAAAATGTGATTGATATAGACAACAGAAGTAAATATCAGCTGGAGGTCGTAAACGAAGCTGATGTGAAGTATTTTGACTCACTGTTCCCACGAACTAATTGCTTCACTGGTTTATACCGAAGAAATAAAACCGTCAACGAACCATCCGATTCAAATGTGTCTTAGGCGATACAGGGTGTTTAGGCGTCATTCTGATACCAAGAATGACTTTGTGTACTGTGGTGAAGCTGAGGGTAGGATAGGGTTGGGTTGGGTTGGGATGGGTTAGGATTACGCATGTGTGGGTATATTCTGTCGCATTTTATAGGTATCTTGCGTCTTTCTCTTTATTCCTTCTTTATCATGAGTATCTGTGCCTATTAATACACCACCTCGCAGGATAGTGGAAGAGGAATGGATAGTAACGAGATTATATTCTTCTTACATATACCTTAGCTTGATTACAGGTAACACCAGGTAGAAGTTACATGACTCTTAAGAGTTTTCCTCGACTTGGCTGATTCAACTGTAAGACTTGCTGTATTTATCCTTATTAAAATCCTCCACCTGTAAGACCCTCCACTTGTAAGACCCTCCACCTGTAAGACCCTCCACTTGTAAGACCCTCCACCTGTAAGACCCTCCACTTGTAAGACTCTCCACTTGTAAAACCCTTTAGGGATTTGAAATACCTTCTCGTCTTGGCTCCACTAGTACTGTACACACCCTCTCTAGCCTTAGTTTACAGTAATGTTGAAGTATATAATGAAGACTCACAGCTCATGGGTTAGAAAAACAAAAGATGCTTGTTTTATTTATTTATTTATTTATTTATTTATAGTTTATTTTAGAATCCCCGAAAGTTAGAACAAAATGGCTGACGGGACTCACAAGCGGGCGGTGTTTACAGTATGGACCAAGAATAAAAAATAAATGAAAAATAAAATAAATAAATCGTAAATTGGTGCATTGTTTCTCCAGGGGTAATTATAGAAGTACAAATGTTCTCCAGCAGTGGGTAACGATCATAGTCACGTATAGAGCTTCCGACGCAGGTAGATTGATATAGATGCATTACCTGGAGTTAGTGGGTTACAGGGGCCTCTTACACGATAATATTAAAGGTGTTTTTTCCTTCTGTTTGTGGCACTTGAGGTGTTTAGGTTAGGTTTAATTAAAATGGTTTAGTTATAATAGTTATATTACGATAAGTTAAGTTGAATTTAGAACTTTTGATTTGCATATATCGTGTTTTAGAAGGATTTGTTAGCTAATAAGTTTAATTTGGATAAGTTTAGTTTAATTTAGATCATTTGATTTTACAAGGTCGTATTATAATGACTGGGAACCATATAGAAACCTGTTAGAGAAGTAAATATTTCTACGGCAGTGAATGAGTAAGTCAATAAGTGGTGTATAGAGCTACTGACGCAACTTAAACGGTATATACTGTACATTATATGTTATCAGAGCTTTCCTGTTGTACGTAACCGCCTCCGTCAAAGTGTCTTAGTGGCTCATGTGAAGATTAGCCTCTAGTTTATTTAACCTCAAGATTAACTACACTGGCACTGCCTGACCTGACCTGACCTGACCTGACCTACCCTACCCTACCCTAACCTAACCTAACCTAACTTAATCTAACCTAAGTTAACTTCCCAGGTAGCGTTAGGTTAATCATTAGTTGAAATAAGCTGGGAGGGTTAATCTTCAGGTAATCTATCTTAATTAACAATTTTGGTCAGGTGAGGCCTTCCTTACCTTACTCGAGAGCAGGAGGAGGAGGACTTGCTAACATCTACAGATCATCGTCAACCAAGGCAGATATTGAATACCTTTTGTTTACCTTCGTGGCTTAAGAACACATCTTAACAACATAAGACTATTCGCCTCAATACACTAATACAGTAATTGATTATTGTATTCTAATAAAATTTACGGTGTATCTTGTGAACCAGATTTATTGTTTGACCTTAGTGAATGAGAAACTGGTTGAGGTGTATTGTGGTAAAAATCCTTAAGAGCAGGTCTGTGTGTTCTTACGACGTCAAAGTAACACAAAAGGTAGCCAATATCTACCCTTGGTCAGTCACTTTATGTAGATGTCAATTGTGTCATTTTTCTAGACTTAGTGCCCCCTGGAGGAGAAAGTAAATACAATGTTGATTTATTTTGGTCACAATACACGCTAGTAGAATATTTTTTCCTATTTAACTAAATAATTAACACTTTGTAGCTAACTAATTATATGACTCAAAGATGGTAACCAATATGGCGTCGATATTGTTCACATACTCTATGATAAATAGATGTATTGTCTGTTTACTTTTAGGGAAGAATTTAATTTATAAACTTTTGAGAATCTGGATACAGGAGTTTTGTCTTTGCGTGTGTGTGTGTGTGTGTGGTGATGATGATGACGGATACTTTCCTCTGCAGTGAAAAAAATATCTTGACATTGCAAAGTTTAACTGTAAGCCGAAGGAACGTTTGTAATGTGACTTATTATGTGAAATTGTAACTTGAAATTCTTTGTGAAAAAATATTTCCCCATAAAGTTTGGCAGTAAATGAAGTATTACATCAAGGTGTAACTTGTAGTTCCTTGTGGAGTAATTACCTATGTGGACGATACAGCTACTCGAGGGTGTAAGACCTAGAGTAGAAAGTCTTAAGACCTTACCTGAGGTTGAAAGACTCTTATAGTGGAACGTCTTAGGCATTGAAACTTTAATTACAGTAAATAAAATATTATCTACCTAAATATTCCTTCACCTGGCGACAACTAATGATACAGGTGGTGTAATAGCTCTTTAAAATTCCTCCGTTTGATATAATAATGACCACACATGATCTTATAATGTGCAATATCTTGATAACACATTAGCTGCAACATTACACATAGTCCAGTGTATGTGTAGTGAGGGACATCTACCTAAATGAGTTACAGAATGTGGAGTTGAGGCCAAAAAATGTTGGGACATGTTTGAGATCATCAGTTGAGCCAAACGTTTATACTCAATATTGTTTTAATGGTATTTTAGAGCGACCGAAAAATGTAAACAAAATGGCCGGCTAGGCTCGGGGGATCCACGAGTCCTCTTATAAAGGATCGACAATAAATGAAAACAAATCAGATTAATTTAAACACATTTCCAAGAGTATTAGATCCTGTAAAGAGAGAAAATTAATACTTGATATTTGTAGATGATTTGTTCCCAAGTCCGAGGATTTACTTCACAAAACAGATTAACTTTAGGACACAATGATGGCGAACAAAATAACATCAACATTGCGTACAGTACATATCTTGCTTTGACTCTTAACTCTTGTAATTTTTCGTAATGTTAGTGAATGAATTTGAGATTCTGGGCATATTTTCTTGTTTTTCTTTCTAATCAAGTGTAAAGGAAGATGTACTGTTTATTGATGGATTTGGTGATGTCTTAATAGTGTATTAGTGTGTTAATATTACACAGGTTTGGTATAGTGGTGACGGTAATGTAGTGTAGTAAGATTTTAACACATGGAGGTGAATTTGTCTTTTATGTTGAGGATTTGTTAAAGGGAAGATCTGATGGACGGGGATAATTGTCTGGTTGTGATGGACACGGCTCACCTAACCTAACCCAATCTAACCTAACCCAACCAAACCCAACCTAACCCAACCCAACCTAACCCAACCCAACCTAACCTAACCCCTATATATGTGTGAGATAAGGTTCTGATTCAAGAACAAGATGCACAAGTTCGAATCCAAATTGAGCTGAAGGGTTTGTTGACTAATTCGGGGCTTCACATTCATAAAACTCTCAAATGGATACGACTAAACCCGAAGCCCCATCTTCCGTCGGTCGGTCGTCGGTGTCAGGTCAAAGGTCAGTTTGTAGTTCACCTCCTGTGATATGTGTCATTTATCGAAACGAAACATGAGGTTAACGTGAAAACAAAACCTCGAAGCAACACGTATAAACAGGGAAGAGTTTTCATCGGATTTTACGTCATGAAATTTTCCATCTAGAGAGAGAGAGAGAGAGAGAGAGAGAGATTGATTGATTGATTGATTGATTCCGATGCTGAAATTAACACTAAAATTTTATACTGTAATTGAGATAAATGCAGGTAAGGTTGGCGTATGGAATTATTGAAGAACGATCACAGAAATGTTTTACCTGTTTCCTGTGATGTAAGTCCAAAATGGTGTTAATTGTCATGGGTTTATACGTCCAAAATGTTCTTCATATCGTAGGGTTTTACATCCAAATATGCCATCCAAGTCCATATGTCCATTCATCCAGTTAGCTGTTTATCCATCCACCGATTCACCCACCTACCCATCTCTCATCCCATTCAGTCACCCATCTACCCATCTATCCTCCCATTCAGTCTCCCATCCATCCATCCATCCATCCATCCATCCATCCTTCCATCCATCACACGAGGAATAGAATGACCCACTTATAATTTTTCTCTTTCCTGCTGCACTAAGGATCAACCACCCAGAGTTGTATGGCTACCCTGAGTAAGTACACTCTGTATTCCTCCTTTACTCGATTCTGGGTGTAGGTGGTGGGTAGTGTGTGTTTGTGGGTGAAGAACGTGGATAGTAGGTTTGTTTGTGGGTGTAGGGCGTGGATAGTAGGTTTGTTTGTGGGTGTAGGGCGTGGATAGTAGGTTTGTTTGTGGGTGTAGGGCATGGATAGTAGGTTTGTTTGTGGGCGTAGGGCGTGGATAGTAGGTTTGTTTGTGGGTGTGGGGCGTGGTGTAGGGCGTGGATAGTAGGTTTGTTTGTGGGTGTAGGGCGTGGATAGTAGGTTTGTTTGTGGGTGTAGGGCGTGGATAGTAGGTTTGTTTGTGGGTGTAGATACATACATAGTTAAGAGGAATAAATCAAAATGGGAAGAAGATTAAGATAAATAAACTGATGATTATTGGTACAGGTGAGTTAATAAAATAGATATAAATAGATAAATACAGTAGATAGATAGATAGATGTATGATTTTGTATACCGCAAGAGTAACTAAATATTCCTGTAACTGTAATTTCTTTCAGTTACAAAATACACAGGATTATAAATATGAGTATGCACATCAGGTGTTACAGTAAGTGGTAATATTTTGTAATACTCTTAAGTGATGAGGTAACAGAGGAAATAGACGGATACTGACGGAGAGTTTTTGTAGAATTAGACAGACATTCAGACAGTAAAACTTCTTCCGACAATACAAATTTTGACGGTGGAATTTATACACGAGAGTGTATGGATAATAATGATGAGCTGAATTATGACATCTACGTCTGATAATCCGTTGTTTAGAATGGATTATTATTATTTTTGTTGAGTTATTTAACAGTTTGAGAAAAGGTTTATTATGGTACTATGTCCTATTATCACACAAGGTCATAATTGAAGTAAAATAACCAATTATACTGTATTATCTTAGACAATATTCCCTGGACATGCTGTAACTGCACCGTCAATAAGTGGCTGTAACTGTACCGTCAATAAGTGGCTCTGTATTCGGAACACGGGGGATCTCTACAGTGTAACCTACGAGTATAACTGTGGTGAAAGAACTGCTTCCCCGCATTATGTTGAGGAAGATTCGTATACAAACTTTTTGCCGTGACTTTGTAATAAAAAAAATCTTAGGGAAAATATATTGAATTTATTTTTAATGTTTATTTATTTATTGTTGTCGTTGGTGTGTTTTTTTTTATCGAGATGTGTGTTATGATGTTTGACTTAATTATATTCACGAAAATGGAGTCAAGACAAATGTTGGACACGTTGATGTGAAGTAACACAGTAAATGATGTTGTTTGTGTTGCTGTGTTATTTATTTATTGTGTTTCTTTATTCTTTTCTGTTTATTTTGTTTTATTTAGTTTTATTGTAGTAATTGTTATTCTTTTTTTTATTCTTACTTATTTTCATTTTACTGTTTATTCGTTTTCTTATTTTCATTTTATTGTTCAATAATTTTCCATTCATTCTTATTTATTTATCTCGTTGGTGTATTTTATTTATTTGCTATTCTCTTAGGTATTTCACATTTACATTAATTAATCTTCAAATCATTGGTTGCTATTTTAATCATACTAGTTTAATGTTCACCTCAGCGGTCAACTGGCTTATGTCTAAACAATGTCTACCACTGTTTTAGCCAGACTTAGTTATGAGACTTGTAATTCAGTATCCATTACGTACCGTTTATCAGTGTAATTTGTGGTAATGGACTGCCCAATGTAATTATATATATTGTCTTACTGAAAAAAATGCCGTGTAACCAAGATTAAGTTTTATAGAGTTTGTATTTAAGGATTATTCTCCTATACTTCTCATAGATTCTGAATATATTTTTGTTTCATTATTTCAGTGTATTGTAATGTGTAGTTAGTTACACTATAAATATATAATAATTGCTTTAAGTTTGGTTGGGAGTGTGGAAGGTGTTGTGTGTGATGTACAGGTGTGTACAGGTGGTGGTTACACACTGCACATGTCGAGGCGGGGTGTCCCCATTCCATATGTAAACAACTCGACCTGAAATGTTGTTTATTGGACATTTTTCTCATTAGGGAGTCGAACCCTGGTTTTGAGTTGGTGTTCAGCTAACCTGGCTGACGGCCATCACCTGTGATTCAACTGGTAGAATTAAGTGTAATAATAATAATAATAATAATAATAATAATAATAATAATAATAATAATAATAATAATAATTAACGGTTTATTGAAAGAACGGTTTATTGAAAGAACTTTGCAGCCAGAAGGCTGAAAATATACAGTTACATATTTGGGGAATGGGTTTCGAATTACAAATAATATACAAGTAACATAGGTGATACAAATAAGATATATAATAACTAGATGGGGAAAAGCTCAAACTACAGTGCATTTCAACATAGTGACAGTGCAAGAAGTAGTATTTACTGGGAGTGAATACACTGGTTTATTACAAGTATTGATAATTTTTACAATGGTTGGGACTGGGCTGTTCTCATAGCGATCAGTTCGTGCACCTATGGGCTGGATGCGGTTGAGGTGTCAAACAGCAATTCTCGGGCTAGGGATCTCAGGTGGTAGTAGGAGCCGGTGTCGAGGATGGTGTAGAAGCTTCTTACCAAATTTGCAGATGAGGTCGTGGTGATGGTCAGTGAGAGTCGAAAGGGTCAGTGTGTTGAGCGCTTCTTGATATGTGGAGTAGGAAGGGGAGAGAATAATCTTGCATGCCCTCTTTTGCACTTTTACTAGGTGGGCATCTTATCAAATGAACCCCTGTCCTAATGGGCCCTAGTCCTAATGGGCCCAGTCCTATTGGGTCCCAGTTTTAATGGGCCCCAATTCTAATGGGTCACATTTCCAATGGTTCTCAGTCCTAATGAGCCTCAGTCCAAAGATACCACAGGCCTAATGGTTCCAGTCTTAATAGGCCTCAGTCTTAATGAGTCCCAATCCTGACGGCTCTCAATACTAATGGGCCTCAGTCCTAATAGTTTAAGGTTGGGACCCATTAAGACTGGCTTCTATTTACCTTACAAGCACTGTGTTCTACCGTGTCATCCCGTGTGTGTGTGATTTCCTGTGTCAGGTGGTATAATACGCAGGTGAGTGGCTGCCAGGTAGGGTGGGTGAGGGTGGGCACCTTGATGCAGGGGAAGGTGAGTTCCTGATGCTGATTCACACCAGTGTCATGATGAGGTAATCTTATCACCTTATTAGTGTACGATGAGTGGGTGGGCGTG
>NW_024725611.1:0-21617 GCF_018991925.1 Homarus americanus | reverse complement strand
GACACTCCCAGGTACACCTCTGACACTCCCAGGCACACTCACACTCCCAGGTACACCCCTGACACTCCCGGTACACCGCTGATACTGCCAGGTGCACCTCAGACACTGCCAGGTACACTTCCAGATACCCCAGGTACAGCCCAGACACTCCCAAGTCACACCTCTATAACCCCAGGTGCACCTGTGACACTCCCAAGTGCACCTCTGACACTCCCAGGCACACCTCTCTGACACTCCCAGGAACACCGCTGACACCCAGTTACACCGCTGACACTGCCAGATACACCTATGACACCTGGACACCCCTGACACTCCCAGTTACACCCTGACACTCCCAGGTACACCTCTGACAATCCCAGGTACACCTCAGGCACTCCCAGGTACACTCTGACACTCCAGGTACTCCCCGACACTTCCAGGTACCCCCTGACACTTCCAGGTACACCTCTGACACGCCTGGGCACACCAATGACACTCCCAGGTACACCAATGACACTCCCCAGGTACACCAATGACATTCCCAGGTACACCAATGACTCTCCCAGGTACACCTCTGACACTTCCAGGTACACCTCTGACACTTCCAGGTACACCTCTGACACTCCCAGGCACACCTCTGACACTCTAGGAACACCTTGACACCCCAGGTACATCTCTGACACTCCCCAGGTACACCGCTGACACCCCAGGTACACCTCTGATACGCTCAGCCATACCTCTGACACTCCCAGGTATACCTCCACACCCCAGTTACACCCTCTGACACTCCCAGGTACACCAATGACACTGCAAGATACACCTCTGACATTCCATGTACACCTCAGACACTTCCAGGTACACCTCAGACACTCCCCAGGTACACACTCAGACACTCCCAGGCACACCTATGACACTCCCAGGCACACCGCTATCACTCCCAGGTACACCCCTGACACTCCCGTTACACAACCATACACTCCCAGGTACCTCTCTGACAATCCCAGACACCTCAGACATTCCCAGGGACACCTCTGACACCTCCAGGTACACCCCTGACACTTCCAAGTACACCTCTGACACCCCAGGTACACCAATGACACTCCCACACACCACTGACACTCCCTGGTACACCTCTGACACTCCCAGGTACACCAATGACACTAAGGTACACTCTGACATCTCTGCCACTGCCAGGTAAACCAATGATACTCCCAGGTATACACCGCTGACACTCCCAGGTAGCTCAGACACTCCCAGTAACACCTCAGACTGATTCCAGGTGCACAGACACTCCCAAGTGCACCTCTGACACCCCAGGCACACATCTGACACTCCCAGGTACACCCCTGACACTCCCAGGTACACCTCTGACACCCCAGGCACACTTCTCACACCCCTGGTACACCTCTGACACTCCCAGGTACACCGCTGACACTCCCAGGTACACCCCAGACACTCCCAGGTACCCACTGACATCTCCTGGTTCACCCCTGACACCCCCAGGTACACCTCTGATACTCCCCAGGTACACCTGACACTCCACATACACCTCTGACAATCCCAGGTACACCAATCACACCCCAAGCACAACCTGACACTACCAGGCACACCACTGACACTACCAGGCACACCTCTGACACTCCCAGGTACCCTTGACGCTGCCAGGTACCTCGACACCCCAGAACACCTCTGACACCCCAGGTACACCTCTGACACCCCAGGTACACCCCTCACACCCCAGGTACACCCCTGACACCCCAGGTACACCGCTGACACTGCCAGGTACACCTCAGACACTGCCAGGCACACTTCCAGACACCCCAGGTACAGCTCAGACACCCCAGTTACCCTCTATAACTCCCAGGTGCACCTGTGACATCCAAATGCACCTCTGACACTCCCAGGCACACCTCACACTCCCAGGTACACTGCTGACACTCCCAGTTACACCGCTGATACTGCCAGATACACCTATGACACTCCAGGCACACCCCCACACTCCCGTGTCAGACCCCCTGACACCCCCAGGTACACCTCTGACAATCCCAGGTACACCCTCAGCACCCCAGGCACACCTCTGACACTTCCAGGCACTCCCCTGACACTTCCAGGTACACCCCTGACACTTCCAGGTACACCTCTGACACTCCTCAGGCACCAATGACACCCCAGGTACACCACTGACACCCCTGGTACACGTCTGACACCCCAGGCACACCAATGACACCCCAGGCACACCAATGACTCTCCCAGGCACACCTTGACACTTCCAGGTACACCTCTTACACTCAGCACCCCACACTCCCAGGTACACCTCTGACACCCCAGTGCACTCCTGACACTCCCCAGGTACACATCTGATACGCCCAGCTATACCCTCTGACACTCCCAGGCATACCTCTGACACTCGCACACCTCTGACACTTCCAGGTACACCGATGACACTGCAAGATACACCCTGACATTCCATGTACACCCAGACACCCAGGACACCTCAGACACTCCCAGGTACACCTCAGAAACCCCCAGGTACACCTCGACACTCCCGGTACCACAGCTGTCACTCCCCAGGAACACCCCTGACACTCCCAGGCACACCCTTGACACCTGCAGGCACCCTGATATTCCCAGGCACACCTCTGACACTTCCAGATACACCTCTGACACTCCCAGGCACACCAATCACACTCCCAAGTACAACTCTGACACCCCAGGTACACCACTGACACTACTAGGTACACCTCTGACACTCCCAGGTACACCTTTGACAGTCGCAGGTACACCTCTGACACCCCAGGTACACCTCTGATACGCCCAGGTATACCTCTGACACCCCAGATACACCGCTGACACTCCCAGGCACCCCGCTGTCACTGCAAGATACACCCTGACATTCCATGTACACCTGAGACACTTCCAGGCACACCAGACACTCCAGGTACACCTCAGACACCCCAGGTCACACCTCTGACACTCCTAGGTACACCTCTGACACTCCCAGGTACTCCTTGACGCCCAGGTAATCCTCCGACACTGCCAGGAACACCTCTGACACTCCCCAGGTACACCTCTGACACCCCATGCACAGACACTGCCAGGTACACCTCAGACACTGCCAGGTACACCCCAGCACACCAGGTACAACCAGACACCCCAAGCATAGCTCATTCACCCCAGCACCTCCAGACACCCCAGGCATACCTCAGGCACCCCAGGTACACCTCTGACACTCCCAGGTACACCTCTGACACTCCCAGGAATACCTCTACACCCCAGGCACACCTCTGACACTCCCAGGCACACCGCTGACACTCCAGGCACACCCCTGACACTCCAGGTACACCGCTGACACTGCCAGGTACACCTCAGACACTGCCAGGCACACTTCAGATACCCCAGGTACAGCTCAGACACTCCCAGTTACACCTCTATAACTCCCAGTGCACCTGTGACACTCCCATGCACCTCTGACACTCAGGCACACCTCTGACACTCCCAGGTACACCGCTGACACTCCCAGTTACACCGCTGACACTGCCAGATAAACCTATGACACTCCAGGTACACCCTGACACTCCCGTTACACCCCTGACACTCCCAGGTACACCCTGACAATCCCAGGTACACCTCAGGCACCCCAGGTACACTTCTGACACTTCCAGGTACTCCCCTGACACTTCCAGGTACACCCCTGACACTTCCAGGTACACCCTGACACGCCCAAGTACACCAATGACACTCCCAGGTACACCACTGACACTTCCTGGTACACCTCTGACACTCCCAGGTACACCAATGACACTCCCAGGTACACCCAATGACTCTCCCAGGTACACCTCTGACACTTCCAGGTACACCCTGACACTTCCAGGTACACCTCTGACACTCCCAGGTACACCTCTGACACTCTCAGGAACACCTTTGACACTCCCAGGAACATCTCTGACACTCCCAGGTACACCTCTGACACCCCAGGTACACCTCTGATACGCTCAGCTATACCTCTGACACTCCCAGGATACCTCTGACACTCCCAGGTACACCTCTGACACTCCCAGGTACACCAATGACACTGCAAGATACACCCTGACATTCCATGTACACCTCAGACACTAGGTACACCAATGACACTCAGGTACACCACTGACACTCCTGGTACACCTCTGACACCCAGGTACACCAATGACACATGCAGGTACACCTCTGACACTTCCAGGTACACCCTGCCACTTCCAGGTAAACCAATGATACTCCCAGATACACCGCTGACACTCCCAGGTAAAGCTCAGACACTCCCAGGTAGCTCAGACACCCCAGTACACCAGACACTCCCAGGTGCACCTGGACACTCCCAAGTGCACCTCTGACACCCCAGGCACACCTCTGACACTCCCAGGAATCCTCCGACACCCCAGGTACACCTCTGACACTACCAGGTACACTTCTCACACCCCCTGGTACACCTCTGACACTCCCAGGTACACCGCTGACACTCCCAGGTACACCAAGACACTCCCAGGTACTCCATTGACATTCCCTGGTTCACCCTGACACCCAGGTACACCTCTGATACTCCCAGGTACACCTCTGACACTTCCACATACACCTCTGACACTCCCAGGTACACCAATCACACTCCCAAGTACAACTCTGACACTACCAGGTACACCACTGACACTACCAGGTACACCTCTGACACTCAGGTACTCATTTGACGCTGCCAGGTACCTCCGACACTCCCAAGAACACCTCTGACACCCCAGGTACACCTCTGACACTCCCAGGTACACCGCTGACACTCCCAGGTACACCCTGACACTCCCAGGTACACCGCTGACACTGCCAGGTACACCTCAGACACTGCCAGGTACACTTCAGACACCCCAGGTACAGCTCAGACACTCCCAGTTACACCTCTATAACTCCCAGGTGCACCTCTGACACTCCCAAATGCACCTCTGACACCCCAGGCACACCTCTGACACTCCCAGGTACACCGCTGACACTCCCAGTTACACCGCTGATACTGCCAGATACACCTATGACATCCAGGTACACCCTGACACTCCCAGTTGAACCCCCTGACACTCCCAGGTAACACCTCTGACAATCCCAGGTACACCTCAGGCACTCCCAGGTACACCTCTGACACTTCCAGGTACTCCCTGACACTGGTGCACCCTGACACTTCCAGGTACACGTCTGACACTCCCAGGTACACCAATGACACTCCCAGGTACACCACTGACACTCCCTGGTACACGTCTGACACTCCTGCAACAACAATCCTGCGGCACACCAATGACTCCCAGGTACACCTCTGACACTTCCAGGCACTTCTGACACTTCTAGGTACACTTCTGACTTGCACACCTCTGACACTCCCAGGTACTCCTCACACTCCCCAGGTACACATCTGATACGCCCAGCTATACCTCTGACACTCCCAGGTATGCCTCTGACACCCAGGTACACCTCTGACACTTCCAGGTACACCGATGACACTGCAAGATACACCTCTGACATTCCATGCACACCTGACACCCAGGTACACCCTCAGACACTCCCAGGTACACCTCAGAAACCCCAGGTACACCTCTGACACTCCCAGGTACACAGCTGTCACCCCAGGAACACCCCTGACACCACAGGTACACCCCTGACACCCCAGGTACACCTCTGATATTCCCAGGTACACCTCTGACACTTCCAGATACACCTCTGACACCCCAGGTACACCAATCACACTCCCAAGTACAACTCTGACACTCCCAGGTACACCACTGACACTACCAGGTACACCTCTGACACTCCAGGTACACCTTTGACAGCAGGTACACCTCTGACACTCCCAGGTACACCTCTGAGCCCAGGTATACCTCTGACACTCCCAGGTACACCGCTGACACCCCAGGTACCCCGCTGTCACTGCAAGATACACCTCTGACATTCCATGTACACCTGAGACACTTCCAGGTACACCTCAGACACCCCAGGTACACCTCTGACACCCCAGGTACACCTCAGACATTCCCAGGTACACCTCTGACACTTCCAGGTACACCCCTGCCACTTCCAGGTACACCAATGATACTCCCAGATACACCGCTGAATCTCCCAGGTAAGCTCAGACACTCGTAACACCTCAGACACCCCCAGCACCTGTGACACTCCCAAGTGCACTTGACCCTCAGGCACACCTCTGACACTCCTAGGTACTACTCTGACACTCGCAGGTACACCTCTGACAATCCCAGGTACACCTCAGACATTCCCAGGCACACCTCAACACTTCCAGGTACACCCTGACACTTCCAAGCACACCTCTGACACTCCCAGGTACACCAATGACACTCCCAGGTACACCACTGACACTCCTGGTACACCCTCTGACACTCCCAGGTACACCAATGACACGCAGGTACACCTCTGACACTTCCAGGTACACCCCGCACTTCCAGGCACACCAATGATACTCCCAGATACACCGCTGACACTCCCAGGTAAGCTCAGACACTCCCAGTAACACCTCAGACACTCCCAGGTGCACCTGTGACCCCCAAGTGCCTCTGACCCCCAGGCACACCTCCAGAAACCCCAGGTACACCTCTGACACTCCCAGGTACACAGCTGTCACTCCCAGGAACACCCTGACACTCCAGGTACACCCCTGACCTCCCAGGTACACCTCTGATATTCCCAGGTACACCTCTGACACTTCCAGATACACCTCTGACCTCCCAGGTACACCAATCACACTCCCAAGTACAACTCTGACACTCCCAGGTACACCACTGACACCAGGTACACCTCACACCTCCCAGGTACACCTTTGACAGTCGCAGGTACCTCTGACACTCCCAGGTACACCTCTGATACGCCAGGTATACCTCTGACACTCCCAGGTACACCGCTGACACTCCCAGGTACCCGCTGACACTGCAAGATACACCTCTGACATTCCATGTACACCTGAGACACTTCCAGGTACACCTCAGACACTCCCAGGTACACCTCAGACACTCCCCAGGTACACCTCTGACACTCCCAGGTACACCTCTGACACTCCCAGGTACTCCTTGACGCTCCCAGGTACTCCTCCGACACTGCCAGGAACACCTCTGACACTCCCAGGTACACCTCTGACACTCCCATGTACACATCAGACACTGCCAGGTACACCTCAGACACTGCCAGGTACACCTCAGACACTACCAGGTACAAATCAGACACTCCCAGGTAAACCTCTGACACTTCCAGGTACACCACTGACACTTCCAGGTACACCACTGACACTTCCAGGTACACCTCCTGACACTCCCAGGTACACCAGCCTCCCAGGTACACTACTGACACTCCCTGGTACACCTCTGCACTCCCAGGTACACAATGACACTCCCAGGGACACCTCTGACACTTCCAGGTACACCTCTGACACTCCAGGTACACCACTGACACTCCCAGGTACACAATGATACCATTTACACCTCTAACACTCCCAGGTACACCACCGATACTCCCAGGTACACCTCCGATATTCCCAGGTACACTTCAGACACTCCTGGTTCACCTCGACACTCCTGGTTCACCTCTGACACTCCCAGGTACACCTCAGACACTCCCAGGTACATTTGGCCACCCAGGTACTACTCTGACACTCCCAGGTACACCTCTGGCCTCCAGGTACACCTCTGACACTCCCAGTTACCTCCGACACTCCCAGTTACACCTGACACCAGGTACACCCTTGACACTCCCAGGTACACCTCTGATACTCCCAGGTACATCTCTGACACTTCCAGATACACCTCTGACACTCCCAGGTACACAATCACACTCCCAAGTACAACTCTGACACTCCCAGGTACACCACTGACACTACCAGGTACACCTCTGACACTCCCAGGTACTCCCTGACGCTGCCAGGTACTCCTCCGACACTCCCAGGAACACATCTGACACTCCCAGGTACACCTCTGACACTCCCAGGTACACCGCTACTGCTCAGGTACACCTGACTCGCAGGTACACCTCTGCCTCCATATACACCTCAGACATTCCCAGGTACACCTCTGACACTTCCAGGTACCCCTGACACTTCAAGTACACCTCTGACACTCCCAGGTACACAATGACACTCCCAGGTACACCACTGACACTCCCTGGTACACCTCTGACATTCCCAGGTACACCAATGACACACAGGTAAACCTCTGACACTTCAGGTACACCCCTGCCACTTCCAGGTACACCAATGATACTCCCAGATACACCGCTGACACTCCCAGGTAAAGCTCAGACACTCCCAGTAACACCTCAGACACTCCTAGGTGCACCTTGACACTCCAAAGTACCTCTGACACTCCCAGGTACACTTCTCACACTCCCTGGTACACCTCTGACACTCCAGATACTCGCTGACCTCCAGGTACACCTCAGACACTCCAGGTACTCCACTGACATTCCCTGGTTCACCTCTGACACTCCCTGGTACCTCTGACATTCCCTAGTTCACCTTGACACTCCCTGGTACACCTCTGACACTCCCAGGTACACCTCCGATATTCCCAGGTACACCTCCGATACTCCCAGGTACTCCTCTGACACTCCCTGGTACACCTGTGGACACTCCCAGGTACACCTCAGGTACTCCCGGTACACCTCTGACACTTCAGATACACCTCTGACACTCCCAGGTACACCAATGATACTACCAGGTACCTCTGACACTCCCAGGTACACATCCGATACTCCAGGTACATCCGATACCCCAGGTACATTTCAGACACTCCTGGTTCACCTCTGACACTCCTGGTTCACCTCTGACACTCCCTGGTACACCTCTGACCTCCCAGGTACACCTCTTACACTACCTTTTCTCCCACACCTCCCAGGTACACTTCAGACACTCCCAGGTACACCTCTAACACTCCCAGGTACTACTCTGACACTCGCAGGTACACCTCTGACACTCCCAGGTACACCTCTGACACTCCCAGTTACACCTGACACTGCCAGGTACACCCCTGACACTCCCAGGTACGCCTCTGATACTCCAGGTACACCTCTGACACTTCAGATACACCTCTGACACTCCCAGGTACAGCTCAGACACTCCCAGATACCTCTATAATTCCCAGGTGCACCTGTGACACTCCAGGTCACCTCTGCAGCCTCCAGGCACCTCTGACACTCAAGGTACACCGCGGCCTCCCAGTTACACAGCTGACACTGCCAGATACACCTATGACACTCCAGGTACACCTCTGACCTCCCAGTTACACCCTGACACTCCCAGGTACACCTCTGACAATTCAGGTACACCTTCAGGCACTCCCAGGTACACTTCTGACACTTCCAGGTACTCCCTGACACTTCAGGTACACCTGACACTTCAGGTACACCTCTGACACGCCAGTACACAATGACACTCCCAGGTACACCACTGACACCTGGTACACCTGACACTCCCAGGTACACCAATGACACCAGGTACCAATCTCCCAGGCCTCTGACACTTCCGGTACACCTCACACTTCAGGTACCTCTGACACTCCCAGAACACCTCTGACACTCTCAGGAACACCTTTGACACTCCAGGTACATCTCTGACACTCCCAGGTACACCTCTGACACTCCCAGGTACACCTCTGATACGCTCAGCTATACCCTGACACTCCCAGGTATACCTCTGACACTCCCAGGTACACCTCTGACACCAGGTACACCAATGACACTGCAAGATACACCTCTGACATTCCATGTACACCTCAGACACTTCAGGTACACCTCAGACACTCCCAGGTACACCTCAGACACTCCCAGGTACACCTATGACACTCCCAGGTACACCGCTGCACTCCCAGGTACACCTGACACTCCCAGTTACACCCATACACTCCCAGGAACACCTCTGACAATCCCAGGTACACCTCAGACATTCCCAGGTACACCTCTGACACTTCCAGGTACACCTGACACTTCAAGTACACCTCTGACACTCCCAGGTACACCAATGACACTCCAGGTACACCACTGACACTCCCTGGTACACCTCTGACACTCCCAGGTACACCAATGACACACGCAGGTACACCTCTGACACTTCCAGGTACACCTGCCACTTCCGGTACCAATGATGCTCCCAGATACCGCTGACACTCCCAGGTAAACAGACCTCCCAGTAACACCTCAGACACTCCAGGTGCACCTGTGCACTCCCAAGTGCACCTCTGACACTCCCAGGCACACCTCTGACACTCCCAGGTACACCTCCGACACTCCCAGGTACACCTCTGACACTCCCAGGTACACTTCTCACACTCCCTGGTACACCTCTGACACTCCCAGGTACACCGCTGACACTCCCAGGTACACCTCAGACACTCCCAGGTACTCCACTGACATTCCCTGGTTCACCTCTGACACTCCCTGGTACACCTCTGACATTCCCTGGTTCACCTTTGACACTCCCTGGTACACCTCTGACACTCCCAGGTACACCTCCGATATTCCCAGGTACACCTCCGATACTCCCAGGTACTCCTTTGACACTCCTGGTACACCTGTGACACTCCCAGGTACCTCAGATACTCCCAGGTACACCTCTTACACTTCAGATACACCTCCTCACCCAGGTACACCAATGATGCTACCAGGTACACCCTCTGACGCTCCCAGGTACACCTCCGATACTCCCAGGTACACATCCGATACCCCAGGTACATTTCAGACACTCCCTGGTTCACCTCTGACACTCCTGGTTCACCTCTGACACTCCCTGGTACCTCTGACCTCTCCAGGTACACCTCTTACACTACCTGGTTCTCCCACAACACTCCCAGGTACACTTCGAACCTCAGGTACCTCTAACACTCAGGTACTACTCTGACACTCGCAGGTACACCTCTGACACTCCCAGGTACACCTCTGACACTCCCAGTTACACCTGACACTGCCAGGTACACCCCTGACACTCCCAGGTACGCCTCTGATACTCCCAGGTACACCTCTGACACTTCCAGATACACCTCTGACACTCCCAGGTACAGCTCAGACACTCCCAGATACACCTCTATAATTCCCAGGTGCACCCTGACACTCCCAGGTGCACCTCTGACACTCCCAGGCACACCTCTGACACTCCAAGGTACACCTGCACTCCCAGTTACACCGCTGACACTGCCAGATACACCTATGACACTCCAGGTACACCTCTGACACTCCCAGTTACACCCCTGACACTCCCAGGTACACCTCCAATCCAGTTACACCCATACACTCCCAGAACACCTCTGACAATCCCAGGTACACATCAGACATTCCCAGGTACACCTCTGACACTTCCAGGTACACCCTGACACTTCAAGTACACCTCTGACACTCCCAGGTACACCAATGACACTCCCAGGTACACCACTGACCTCCCTGGTACCTCTGACACTCCCAGGTACACCAATGACACACGTAGGTACACCTCTGACACTTCCAGGTACACCTGCCACTTCCAGGTACACCAATGATACTCCGATACACCGCTGACACTCCCAGGTAAAGCTCAGACACTCCAGTAACACCTCAGACACTCCCAGGTGCACCTGTGACACTCCCAAGTGCCTCTGACACTCCCAGGCACACCTCTGACCTCCCAGGTACACCGACACTCCCAGGTACACCTCTGACACTCCCAGGTACACTTCTCACACTCCCTGGTACACACCTCTGACACTCCCAGGTACACCGCTGACACTCTCAGGTACACCTCAGACACTCCCAGGTACTCCACTGACATTCCTGGTTCACCTCTGACACCCCTGGTACACCTCTGACATTCCCTGGTTCACCTTTGACCTCCCTGGTACACCTCTGACACTCCAGGTACACCTCCGATATTCCCAGGTACACCTCCGATACTCCCAGGTACTCCTCTGACACTCCGGTACACCTGTGACACCTCCCAGGTACACCTCAGATACTCCCAGGTTACACCTCTTACACTTCCAGATACACCTCTGACACTCCAGGTACACCAATGATACTACCAGGTACACCTCTGACACTCCAGGTACACCTCCGATACTCCCAGGTACACATCCGATACCCCAGGTACATTTCAGACACTCCCTGGTTCACCTCTGACACTCCCTGGTACACCTCTTACACTACCTGGTTCTCTCTGACACTCAGGTACACTGAAACTCCCAGGTACCTCTAACACTCCCAGGTACTACTCAGACACTCGCAGGTACACCTCTGACACTCCCAGGTACACTGACACCAGTTACACCCTGACGACTGCCAGGTACCCTGACACTCCCAGGTACGCCTCTGATACTCCCAGGTACACCTCTGACACTTCAGATACACCTCTGACACTCCCAGGTACAGCTCAGACACTCCCAGATACCTCTATAGTTCCCAGGTGCCTGTGACACTCCCAGGTGCACCTCTGACCCAGGCACACCTCTGACACTCCAAGGTACACGCTGACACTCTCCAGTTACACCGTGACACTGCCAGATACACCTATGACACTCCAGGTACCTCTGACACTCCCAGTTACACCTGACACTCCCAGGTACACCTCTGACAATCAGGTACACCTCAGGCACTCCCAGGTACACCTCTGACACTTCCGGTACTCCCTGACACCCAGGTACACCATGACACTTCCAGGTACACCTCTGACACTCCTGGTACACCTCTGACACTCCCAGTTACCAATGACACTCCCAGGTAAACCAATGACTCTCCCAGGTACACCTCTGACACTCCAGGTTTACCTCTGACACTGCCAGGTACACCTCTGACAATCCCAGGTACACCTCAGACAATCCAGGTACACCTCTGACACTTCCAGGTACACCTTCCAGGTACACCTCTGATCCCAGGTACACCAATGACACCCAGGTACACCACTGACACTCCCTGGTACACCTCTGACACTCCCAGGTACACCAATGACACACTCAGGTACACCTCTGATACTTCCAGGTACACCCTGCCACTTCCAGGTACACCAATGATGCTCCCAGGTACCGCTCAGCCTCCCAGGTACACCGCTGACACTGCCAGGTACACCTCAGACACTCCAGGTAAAGCTCAGACTCCCAGGAACACCTCAGACACTCCCAGGTGCACCTGAGACATTCAAGTCCTCTGACACTCCCAGGCACACCTCTGACACTCCCAAGTACCTCCGACACTCCCAGGTACCTCTGACACTCCCAGGTACACCTCAGACATCCCAGGTACACCTCTGACACTTCCAGGTACTACTCCTGACACTCCCAGGTGCGCCTCTGACACTCCCAGACACCTCTGACACTCCCAGGTACACCTTTGACACTCCCAGGTACACCTCTGACACTTCCAGTACACCCCTGACACTTCCAGGTACACCCCTGGCATTTCCAAGTACACCAATGATACTCCCAGGTACAACGCTGACACTCCCAGGTACACCGCTGACACTGCTAGGTACACCTCAGACACTGCCAGGTACACCTCAGACACTCCCAGGTAAAGCTCAGACACTCCCTGTAACACCTCAGACACTCCCAGGTGCACCTGTGACACTCCCAAGTGCACCTCTGACACTCCCAGGCACACCTCTTACACTCCTAGGTACACCTCCGACAATCCCAGGTACACCTCTGACACTCCGAGGTACACTACTCACACACCCAGGTACACCTTTGACACTCCCAGGTACACCTCTCATACTCCCAGGTGCACCTCTGACACTTCCAGATACACCTCTGACACTCCCAGGTACACCAATGATACTACCAGGTACACCTCTGACACTCCCAGGTACACCTCCGATACTCCCAGGTACACCTCCGATACTCCCAGGTACACTTCAGACTCTCCCTGGTTCACCTCTGACACTCCCTGGTTCACCTCTGACACTCCCTGGTACAACCTTTGACACTCCCAGGTACACCTCTTACACTCCCTGGTTCTCCCCTGATACTCCCAGGTACACCTCAGAAACTCCCAGGTACACCACTGACACTCCCAGGTACTACTCTCACACTCCCAGGTACACCTCTGACACTCCCAGGTACACCTCTGACACTCCCAGTTACACCTCCGACACTCCCAGTTACACCCCTGACACTCCCAGGTACACCCCTGACACTCCCAGGTACACCTGTGATACTACCTGGTACACCTCTGACACTTTCGGATACACCTCTGACATTCCCAGGTACACCAATCACACTCCCAAGTACAACTCTGACACGCCCAGGTACACCACTGACACTACCAAGTACACCTCTGACACTCCAAGGTACTCCTTTGACGCTGCCAGGTACTCCTCCGACACTCCCAGGAACACCTCTGACACTCCCAGGTACACCTCTGACACTCCCAGGTACACCGCTGACACTCCCAGGTACACCCCTGATACTCCCAGGTACACCGCTGACACTGCCAGGTACACCTCAGACATTGCCAGGTACACTTCAGACACTCCCAGGTACAGCTCAGACACTCCCAGTTACACCTCTATAACTCCCAGGTGCACTTGTGACACTCCCAAGTGCACCTCTGCCACTCCCAGGTACACCAATCACACTCCAAAGTACAACTCTGACACTCCCAGGTACACCACTGACACTGCCAGATACACCTATGACACTCCAGGTACTGACACTCCCAGTTACACCCCTGACACTCCCAGTTACATCTCTGACAATCCCAGGTACACCTCAGGCACTCCCAGGTACACCTCGGACACTTCCAGGTACACCCCTGACACTTCCAGGTACACCCCTGACACTTCCAGGTACACCTCTGACACTTCCAGATACACCTCTGACACTCCCAGGTACACCCACCTCCGACACTCCCATGTACACTTCTCACACTCCCAGGTACACCTCCAACACTCCCAGGTACAACTCCGACACTCCAAGGTAAACCTCCGATACTCCTAGGTACACCTCTGACACTCCCAGGTACACCTCTCACACTCCCAAGTACTCCACTGACATTCCCTAGTACACCTCTGACACTCCGAGGTACACGTCCGACACTCCCAGATACACCTCTGACACTCCCAGGTACATCTCTGACACTCCGAGGAACACCTCTGACACTGCCAAGTACACCTCTGAAACTCCCAGGTACACGTCCGACACTCCCAAGTACACCTCCGACACTCCCAGGTGCACCTCTGACACTCCCAGGTACATCTCCGATATTCTCAGGTACACCTCCGATATTCCCAGGTACAACTCTGATACTCCCAGGTGTAATGAGACAAAATCTCACATGAAGAGGTAAGTTAGGAGTTTATAGTAGTAGAGTATTATAGCGAGAGGAAATGGTAGCGCGTCTCGAGGGTGTGATGTCAACACTGTATATTAACACAGGCACAGTACAAGTGTAGTATATAAAACACCAATGCGTGTTACAGCTTTATTTTACTAGTTCAATAGGGGGGGATTAATAGGGGGTTCGTACACAATTTATGATAGACTATGGTATTCTCGTATAACCTAACCTCACAACTAGAATGGGCACTTCACTAAGTCGATCGTTGGGGAGGTTCGGGATCACTGCACTTCCACAGACTACACAGCCAGCACTTACTGTTACACGTGGAGTTGACAGCACTTTGTCGATGGACCCGGGCTGAGACTTCGTTACACTTAGTGGCGGTCTTCTCTCGAGCGGGACTCGGGGACCTGGTAGCTGGCCCTTCCTGGTTACAGACATTCTCTCAAGCGTGAGAGGAGCTCCAGCCCCTATATATTGGTCGAGCCGGGGGGTGACCTCTCCTACTGAACTGGGTGTGTCTTGACCGGGTTGTTGGGTCAACAGGAGTGCTGGCTAATTAGCGGGTCCTTGAATTACTAAGGTCATGACGCCGGGTAGAGCTGATCGAGTGGTGGTGAGAATTCTGGTTCCCTAGTGTCAGGTCTGGGCGGCTGTGTGCAGGTGTCGTCCTGCCCAGGTGTCTTGGTTAGGTGCGGTTTGTAGGTCACCCGGCTAACTCAAGTCATTAGCGGACGAGGTCAAGTCCCTAGGGTCGACCTGAGGTGTGTCAACCCGGGATGTGGTGGTGCCATGAGGTCTGTAGTGCTTGCTGTTACATGTGACATAATTCTGGGCTGTAAGCTTTGGTCTGACAAACAATCATTACACAGGTACACCTTTGAGACTCCCAGGTACTCCACTGACACTCCCTGGTACACCTCTGACACTCCCAGGTACACTAGGACAGCTGAGACACTGCCAGTTACACCTTACACCCCAGGCACCTGTGACACCCCGCGCACCTCTGACACTCCCTTGCACACTCTGACACTCCCAGGCACCCCCTGACACCCCACCCCACACCCCACTCTCCAGGCACACCTCTACAATCCCAGGCACACCTCAGACATTCCTGGTGCACACCTCTGACACTTCCCACACCCCAACACTTCCAGCGTTACACCTCTGACACTCCTAGCACACCAATGACACCCCAGGCCACCACTGACACTCCCTGGCACACTGCTGACACCCCCAGGCACACCAATGACACACGCAGGTGCACCCCAGACACTTCCAGGTACACCCCTGCCACTTCCAGCACACCAATGATACTCCTGTGGCACACCGCTGACACTCTAAAAGGCCTGCTGACACTGCCAGGCACACCTCAGACACTCCCAGGCAAAGCTCCAGATACCCCAGCAACACCAGACACTCCCCAGGTGCAACGACACTCCCAAGTGCACCTCCACACTCCCAGCACACCTCTGACACCCCAGGCACACCTGACACTCCCAGGCACAATTCCTGACACTCCCAGGCACACTTCTCACACTCCCCTGGCAAACCCCTCTGACACTCCCCAGGCACACCGCCGACACCCCAGGCACACCCCAGACACCCCTGGTACTCCACTGACATTCCCTGTCTCACCTCTGACACTCCCTGGCACACCTCTGACATTCCCTGGTTCACCTCTGACACCCCTGGTACAATCTCTGACACTCCTAGGTACACCTCCGATATTCCCAGGTACACCTCCGATAATTCCAGGCACTCCTCTGACACCCCTGGTACAATCTCTGACACTCCCCAGTGTACACCCCTGACAATTCTGGTGCACACCTCTGACACTTCCAGATACACCTCTGACACTCTAAGGCACACCAATGACACCCCTGGTACACCTCTGACACTTGCACACCTGATATTCCCAGGTAAGTACACCTCTGATACTCCCAGGCACTCCTCTGACACTCCCCTGGCACACCTCTGACACTCCCAGGCACACCTCAGATACCCCCTGGCTCACCTCTGACACCCTGGCACACCCTTGACACTCCCAGGCACACCTCTACACTCCTTGGTTCTCCCCCCTGACACCCCAGGCATACCCTGCATTCCCAGGCACACCCCCAACACCCCAGGCACTACTCTGACACTGCAGGCACACCTCCGACACCTCCAGGCACACCTCCTGACACCCCAGTTACACCTCCGACACTCCCCAGTTACACCCCTGACACTCCCAGGTACACCCCTGACAATTCTAGTGCCTCTGATACTCCCAGGTACACCCTGACACTTCCAGATACAACTCTGACACTCCCAGGTACAGCTCAGACACTCCTGGTGTCATACCTCTAGGAGTAACTCCCAGGTGCACCCCAAAGCACTCCCAAAATGCACCCTGACACCTACACACCCTATGACACTCCTGCAGGTACACTGCTGACACTCTAGCCACACCGCTGACACACTGCCAGATACACACCTATGACACTCCAGGTACACCCATGACACTCCCCAGTTACACCCCCTGACACTCCCAGGCACACTCCTGACAATCCAGGCACACCTCAGGCACCCCAGGCACACCTCTGACACTCTCCAGGCACTCTGACCATTTGCACACCCATGACACTTCCAGGCACTCTCTCACACTCCTGGCATACCAATGACACCTCCTAGTGGCCACCACTGACACCCGTGCCACCTCTGACACTCCCAGATACACCAATGACACTCCCAGGTACACCAATGACTCTCCACATCTCTTGACACCCCAGGTATACCTGACACTCCCAGGTACACCTTTTGACACCCCCAGGTACACCATGACACTGCAAGATACACCCTGACAATCCATGTACACCTCTGGTGACACTTCCAGGTACACCCCAGACACCCCAGGCACACTCCAGACAACCCCAGGCACACCTCTGACACCCCAGGCACACCGCCACCCAGGCACACCCTGACACCCCAGCCACACCCCACACTCCCAGGCACACCTCTGACAATCCCAGGCACACCCTCAGACAATCCCAGGTACACCGCTGACACTCTCCAGGTACATCCCTGACACTTCCAGGCACACCTCCTTGACACTCCCAGGCACACCAACGACACACCAGGTACAAGTCTGATACTTCCAGGCACACCCCTGCCACTTCCAGGTACACCAATGATACTCCCCAGGCACACCATGGACACCCCAGGCACACCGCTGACACTGCCAGGCACACCCCAGACACTCCCAGGCAGTTTTTCCAGACACTCCCAGGAACACCAGACACTTCCCAGGCACTCCAGACACTCCCAAGTGCACCTCTGACACCCCAGGCACACCTCTGGACACTCCCCAGGCACACCTCCGACACCCCAGGTACATTCCCTGACACTTCCAGGCACTTCTCACACCCCAGGCACACCTCTCTGACACTCCCCAGGTACACACACTCTAGGTACACCTCTGACACTCCCCAGGTACTCCACTGACATTTCCTGGTTCACCTCTGACACTCCCCTGGTACACCTCTGACATTCCCTGGTTCACCCCAACACTCCCCTGGTACACTCTGACACTCCCAGTTACACTCCTCCTGATACTCCCAGGCACATCTCCGATTCTCCCAGATACTCCTCTCTGACACTCCCCTGGTACACCCTGACACTCCCCAGGCACACCTCAGATACCCCCAGGCACACCTCTGACACTCCAGACACACCTCTGGACACCCCAGGTACACCAATGATACTCACCAGGCATGTCTCTGACACTCCCCAGGTACTCCTTGACGCCAGGCACTCCCTCCGACACTCCCAGGAACACCTCTGACACTCCCAGGCACACCTCTGACACTCCCAGGCAGGCACACCACTGACACTCCCCAGGCACACCCCTGACACCCCAGGCACACTGCTGATACCATTGTACACCTCAGACACTGCCAGGTACACCGCTGACACTGCCAAAAAACACCTATGACACTCCAGGCACAATTCCCTGACACTCCCCAGTTACACCCCTGACACTCCAGCCACACCTCTGACAATCCCAGGCACACTACAGGCACCCCACACCTCTGACACTTCCAGGCACACCCCTGACACACTTCCAGGTACACCCTGACACTCCCAGGCACACCACTGACACTCCCTGGCACACCCTGACACTCCCAGGCACACCAATGACACTCCCAGGCACACTTAATGACTCTCCCCAAGCACACACCTCTGAAACCCCAGGCACCTCTGACACCTGGAGGCACACCTCTGACACTCCCCAGGCACACCTCTCACACTCCTGGGCACACCCCTGACACTCCCAGGCATTCCACTGACATTCCTGTCTACCTCTGACACTCCCCTGGTACACCTTGACACTCCCAGGCACCTCTGACACTTGCGTACACCTGATAATTCTGCACACCTCCGATACTCCCAGGTACCTCTGACAGTCCCTGGTACACCTCTGACACCTAGGTACACCTCTGATAATTCTGTGTTCACCTCTGACTCTCCAAATACACACCCTCTGACACCCCAGGCACACCAATGATACTACCAGGCACACCTCCTGACACTCCCCAGGCACACCCTCCGATACTCCCAGGTACACCTGATACTCACAGGTACACCTCAAACACTCCCTGGTTCACCTCTGACACTCCCTGGTTCACTGACACTCCCTGGTACACCTCTGATACTCCCCAGGTACACCTCTAACACTCTGGTTCTCCCCTGACACTCCCAAGTACACCTCAAACACTCCCAGGCACACTCTGACACACTCCCAGGTACTCACTTGACACCCCAGGTGCCGCCTCTGACACTCCCTAGGTACACCTTGACACTCCTGGTTACACCTCCGACACTCCTGGAAGCCACACCCCTGACACTGCAGGTACACCCCTGACACTCCCCAGGTACACCTCTCTCTGATATTCCCCAGGTACAATTTCTGACACTTCCAGATACACCTCTGACACCCCAGGCACACCAATCACACCCCAAGTACAACTCTGACACTCCAAGGCACACCCCACTGACACTACCACAGGCACACCTCTGACACCCCAGGCACACCTCTTACACTCCCCAGGCACACCTCTGATACCCCAGGCACACCTCTGATACGCCCAGGCACACTCTGACACTCCCCAGGTACACCGCTGACACCCCAGGCACACCAATGACACTCCCAGGCACACCACGACTCTCCCAGGCACACCTCTGACACCTCCAGGCACACCCTGACACCACCAGGCACACCTCTGACACTCCCCAGGCACACCCCTGACACCTCATAGGAACACCTCTGACACTCCCAGGCACACCTCTGACACCCCCCAGGCACACCTCTCTGTCACCCCTGCACACCTCACACTCCCCAGGTACACCTCTGACACTCCCCAGGCATTCCACTGACATTCACTGGTTCACCCTGACACCCCCCTGGTCCACCTTTACACTCCCCAGGCACACTCCTGACACTCCCAGGCACACCTCCGATAATTCCCAGGTACACCTCCGATAATTCCCTACCTCTGACACCCCTGGCACACCTCTGACACTCCCAGGCACACCTCTGATGCCCCAGGCACACTCTGACACTTCCAAATACACCCCTGATTTATACCCAATGATACCACCAGGCACACCTCACACCAACAGGCACACCTGATACTCCCCCAGGCACACCTCCGATACCCCAGGCACACCTCAGACACTCCCCTGGTTCAATTCCCTGACACTCCCTGGTTCACCTCCTGACACCCCTGGCACACCTCTGATACTCCCCAGGCACACCCCACACTCTGGCTCCCTCCCCTGACACCTGCAGGCACACCCCAGACACCCCAGGCACACCTCTGACACTCCCCAGGCACTACCTGACACCAGGCACGCCTCTGACACTCCCCAGGCACACCTCTGACACTCCCCAGTTCACACCCGACACCCAGTTACACCCTGACACTTGCACACCCCTGACACTCTGGTGCACAGCCTCTGATATTCCCAGGTACACCTCTGACACTTCCAGATACAATTCCTCTGACACCCAGGCACACCAATCACACCCCAAGCACAACCTGACACTCCCAGGCACACCACTGACACTACCAGGTACACCTCTGACACTCCCAGGCACACCTCTGACACTCCCAGGCACACTCTGACACTCCCCACGCATACCTCTGATACCCCAGGCATAGCCTCTGACAATCCCAGGCACACCGCTGACACTCCCCAGGTACACCGCTGACACTGCAAGATACACTCTGACATTCCATGTACACTTCAGACACTGAGGCACACCTGAGACACTCAAAGGAACACCTCAGACACTTCCAGGT
>NW_024725610.1:0-22284 GCF_018991925.1 Homarus americanus | reverse complement strand
TGGTGGTGATACACAGTGAGATAAGGTGGTAGTGTGGTAGGTGTATTGACCACTGTTTGGGTCCCTAACCACCACTGGACACCCCTAATAGCCATGAGCCACTTACAGAATTAGACAGCGCCATACCACTTTCTACAAAATTAGACGTGTTTAACTTTAAGTCCATTGTGTTCAACTAATTTACATGTACAAACACAAGCAATGAATGAAGGGGGAATATCACAGAAATGGTAAGAGAATGAGGCAGGTCACAGGTGAACGTGGTGTGCAGAGATCCTGACAGTCTGTTGGGAGCAGGCAGACCCAACACACTGAATACAGGCCTTTATGGTACACAGGGAGGCACTGTGATCAGCACTGCACTCGACCGCCTTCACTCCTGTCAAATTCAGGTACATGTGTCAAACCTGGTGTGAGTGTACCAGGGCGATCGTTTCTCCTCTGGTGGCTTAAGACTGACTACTGAGGCCATCTTGGAACACGAAATATGATTAAAGAACTTATACAAGACCTTACAGGAGGAAGACTGTGGGGACATGAACGGATGGAAGTAAATTTTTCCTGTTGTTTGTTGTATATTTGTTGTATGTGTCGTGGGATTGATAGTTCGAGAGAGTGACTGTCGGTGTGAGGAGATAAGTGAGGGAGGAGGGTGGTGGGCCGAGAAACGGTGATGGGTAGGACCGTGAGGGAAGATGATGGAGGTGGGCTGAGAGGGAGAATGATAGTGGGGCCGACCGGGTGTGAGATGGGCAGTATTTCTTACATGGGTTGAGACTTTCCAAGGTACTAAAAATTATTAAGAAATTTTTCACAAAAATAAACCAAAATTTTACGTCATTGTCGTTTTTCGTCATTAATTGTTACATGTATTATCTGTTACATGTCATTATCTGTTACATGTCATTTTCTGTTACACGTCATTATCTGCGTACATGTCATTCTTTATTACATCCATTATCTATTTACGTGCTGTTACATGTCATTCTTTATTTTATGTAATTTATCTTTTTACACGTCATTGTTATCTTTTTTTACGTCATTTATTCGTACATGCCATTATCTGTTATATGCCATTATCTGTTTTACATAAATTTATCATTTACGTCTTATCTGTTACGCGTCATTATCTATTTACGCCATTATCTTTTACACATCATTATCTGTTACACGCCATTATCTGTTACACGTCATTATCTGTTACACTTTATTATCTATTTACGTCAATATCTATTTACGTCA
The DNA here is from genome assembly GCF_018991925.1 of Homarus americanus. Classification (NCBI taxonomy): domain Eukaryota; kingdom Metazoa; phylum Arthropoda; class Malacostraca; order Decapoda; family Nephropidae; genus Homarus; species Homarus americanus. The sequence goes on along the minus strand of NW_024725610.1, from coordinate 21,042 downwards.
TTATCTGTTACGTCGTGTCTGTCACATCATTATCTATCACACATCATTATCTGTCACGTCATTATCTGTCACACGTCATTATCACTGTGCTCGTCATTATCCTGTCCTCGTCATTATCAATTTGCTTCATTATCTGTTACATGCCATTATCTGTTACACGCCATTATCTTTTACGTCATTATCTGTTACGCCATTATCACCAGTACGTCATTATCACTGAACGTCATTATCTGCTACGTCATTATCTATTTGTCATTATCTGTCTGCCGCCATTATCTGTCACCGCCATTATCGTCACGTCATTATCGCTCACACGTCATTATCTGTCACGTCATTATCTGTCACCGCCATTGTTATCTGTCACGCCATTATCTGTCACGTCATTCTGTCACGTCATTATCTGTCACGTCATTATCTGTTACGCCATTATCTACTACACGTCATCCAGTTATTGTGAGCGACGCCTTTTCCCTCTGGTCTGAAAGCTTCATAAAAAAGAGACGCGGACTCCTTCATAAAATGTTACTGAACAACACTGAAGTAGCCTGATACTGTTTTGTAAACCTCGACCAACAACACAGGGTCCTTTCAATTCCCCAATAGGGTTATCTTTCTTTCCCCCTCCTACCCCCTCCATAAAACCAAAAAAAAAAAAATTTCTTCGTGCCACACCTAAACAGACAGTACCCACTCTCGCCATTAGCAGCAGCCTCACTCCGCAGTTAGGCAGAGCTTTTTTATGGCTTACTGAATAATAAGGAGATTATAGATGAACTGATTTTCATACTTGTTTTAGGAAGGATAATGATGAGAGTTAAAATATTATCTTCTAAAAGTATATTTTTTGTACATCAATTAATAACAAACAAAAGACGTGTCAGTGAGAACAGCAAAATAAGTCTTATTGGGTGTTGATGCCCTGTTAAACAAAACATATTGGTGGTCTTAGAAATGGTGATGACTTTTCTGCCTGTTGAAATGTTGTGATTATATGAAGCTGTTAGACTCAAACTACTTGAATCTCCCCAGGCACTCTGTTAAAGCACTTGACTTTTTATGAGGTGATCTCTGAATTCCAACCTTGTTTTGCTTCGTTGGGTTCTTGTCTACCTTGTGACGTGATGGAGTTGTCTTCAGAACCATTACTACCTAATATAGTTTCTTCCTATATGAGATGCATTTCTTCGCACCGATGAGGGCGTTTTTGCGGGAGAGTGTGTCCCGCCGAGGTACAGTCACCTTTGGAGATGTTGACATTACCGCCGGTGTCTGGTGTGAAGATTCATGTACAGTAACCATCCTCCACCTGAGTCAGTGGTGCATGGGTATGTGTCGGCTGGTTTAATTTTTCATTTGTGTGGTTCGGTAAAGTAACTAAACCAACTTTTACGTTGGTTGAGTCAGGGGTCTTTACTTTAAGGCGTAACTCTTAATGAAAAATAGTTTGTTAGAAATGGCGGTCCCCATAAGGCATGACCAATATTAATTAACGAAACGTATACTGCTTCAAAATTATCGGTATTTCATGCTTAATAACAATAATAAACGATCCAAGCTCCATCTTGTCTCTTCAAATGGGCGACGTCGATATATTTATTATTTTATTTTCTCACATTATCCACTTATAATCATTTTTACTCTACATTATCCTTTCATTATTTAATTGTAGACAAAACAGTGTTGATATGCCTATGGAGACATACGCGTGTTTTACACCACATAAATCAAATCATACATATTTGTCAGTGTTAATATTTTGGACGCACTAAGACAGGTTACTCTCGCCGGCCGGATTGGTATACTTGCCTGTCTCTGTAGCCGGGAGGTTGTTATCGCGTCAGCTCTGTGTCCAGGGTATTGTTGGCGTGGCTCTGTAACATACTGATCTTCGACATTCAGTAACCAGGCTCAGTATATTAATTACACCCAAATAATACATATTGCATTACTTATCCTAATATACTATAGGACCCCTAGGCGTGTGTCTGTCTGTCTGTCTGTCTGTGTCTGTCTCTGTCTGTCCTGGGCAGCCAGAGCAAAATCACTTAAAAAATTTGTAGAGTGGAACAAACCTGGTCCCATGTCGATGGTTTCTTTAGGAAGGCATTAATTAACCATTTTATTTACGATGGAAAACGATGCAAGTCTACGGACTTGGCGCACCCTAATTAACTATGCAAGTCTACGGAGTTGGCGCACTCTCATTCGCTGTACGCTAGCCAAGCACAAGCGTTCAAACTTTCACTGGGCATGAACGTGCCCGCGATCACTTGTATTAAACTATATACCAAAGTAAATGCATGTCCCAGTATGTATCATCCGTGGTCTCTTAGTGTGGACAGATACTTTTTTGAGATATGGTACGGACGTTACCGTGATATATAGCAATCTGTTTCTGGTATCTGTCTGTGTTTGTCTATTATGTAGGAGATTAATGAAAGGAAAATTTGTAGCCTCAAGGGAAGAAGGACATGAGAGAGAGAGAACAATGCACTTTTTACAATTATTTTATTTAAATTATTAAACTATTTTCTTCTCACGTGTTGATAGAAATAGTGAGACTTTCTTAGACCACGTGTGAGAGATAGTGAGAGATAGTGAGAGAGACTATTCCTACTAGTGTCTCCATTAATCATCTACTGACAGTCTTACTCGACATGTTTGGTGACTGTAATATATTATGAGTGATAGACTGTCTGATTCACTCCCAGGAGACAAACTACGCCTTATGCTGTAGCACTTTAATCACCCTATAATTTCAAGAGACACTTCCTGTAGTACATAATCTGATTTTCTTTTTAAATATAATAATAAAAAAATTCAAACGCCTTTATTATGGAATCGAAAATATGGAAATAAGAAACAAGGAAGAATAATGTTGGGATGATATATAAACAGACGAGAGAGAGGAGATGGAGAGAGAGAGAATGAAGAGGATAAATGAGAGTATAAGACCAAACAAACTGATGATGATGGAGGAGAGAGGTGAAGAGACAAGATGTTCACACCAAAAGGAAAAATATAACAGAAGTACTTTAGGGATGAGCAGAGAGAAGTATAGTGTGACAAGTAAACGATGTAGAGATTATGTCTTAAGGGTTGGGGAGCTGAACAGACGCGTGGGAGGTAGAGGCTGGAGGTTACGACTAGGAGAGGAGATGGAGGTTGGAGGTTACGACTGTGAGAGGAGATGGAGGCTGGAGGTTACTACTGTGAGAGGAAATTGAGGCTGGAGGTTACGACTAGGAGAGGAGGTAGAGGCTGGAGGTTACTACTGTGAGAGGAGTTGGAGGTTGGAGGTTACGACTGTGAGAGGAGGTGGAGGTTGGAGGTTACAACTGTTGGAGGAGGTGTGGAGTGGAGGAGGAACAGGAGGTGGGTGACTACAAAAGGAGCATAATGACAGCCTTTAGACACCACAGGAAAGGAAATCCATCAGCAGGGTCGTTTAGGCAAGACTAATGGTGCACCAGGACTTAAAAAAATTAGGTGTAGAGAGAAGTGAAGAGAGGAATACCTGATATAAGAATGGGAAGAAAGAATAGGTAAAAAAGAGCATCATAGAAGAATACTGAATGTGGAAAAGAAACGGACAAACGGATACGTGATGTAGTGGGTATAAGTGAACACAAGTGAAACCTCTCTCCATTATGCGACAAAACCAGGAGACAATTTTTGAGAGAGAGAGATAACAAAAGGTGTAGTGTCTTTGATAACATACCGAGATAAGAGATGCATTGGTGTCTGAGGAAGATGAAAGAACCAGAGACAGGAGGATGTTTGTGATGTATGAGTTTGTTTATATCAAGGGTCAGGATTAAGTCTTCTATGTGATGGGTATACTGTGGGTTTCTGAAGCGAGGATACTAGCTACTGCCTTAGTGATGGTGCAGGAAAGTACAAAGACACATGAGCTAACAGATGTGTAGATGGAAAACCACCAGAGATAATAGAACTGTCTATCTTGAGAAGAGTTTGTGTTAATCTCTTCAATGAACTTTAACAGATTACGAGACTCGCCATCTTTTTCCTGGCTACTACAGAACATAAAACTTATTTATATATGTTAAAAACTGACCCACAACACCAGTGCACATACACACATCAACTCCCTTGGATAGGTCCTTTTGCTATTACGTTTATATATTACAGTAACCTTACCAATCCACTTATGATGCCTAAATACTCAAAACGCGAATGACAAGAGTGAACACCTGATGATCTTTATAAAAACAAACACTGAGAGAACGATGTCAGTAAATCAGGTGAATCTCTGCCCACCATGAGAGGTTTGTAGTCCAGTAGGGCTGTGCTCATTACTGCCTGCTCCAGCTTCACGTCCCTGCATCGCCTTCGTCAAGATTCAAGACTGTCAACGTGTTTTTTTTTTACTTACAATTAAACCTGATGGTTGGTGATGGAGATTCTGTCTTAAAGAATTAATTAATTTACCGCCCGTTAGTAAATAATTATCTGCATATATTTGTCCCCGTAGATTGGTGTAGATGTACCCAGGATGACCTCGTAACCTACAATGAGTACAGTATAAGATATCCAGAGCTTGATTATCATAGCATTTAAAGGGGAACTAAAACACAGGGCAGCAAGACAACTTCAAATGACAAACTCAGAGGTTAATGACATGCAACCTGCCGTGCATAGGCACTGACCTTAATTATTTTTCAAGACGACAACTCTTACGCATATGGTCAAAGAAGAGATTCATTTTTCGTTGTTGAAAATGTCTAGACTCAAACGCATTGCAATTTACAGGCGAGAAGAAATATCTACAGTGTTTGGGCAATGTTGTATCACTTGACCATCTCCATTAACCTATGTCAGTACTGTAATTAGGGTCAACAGTGGATATGGTACTAGCTCGTGTGTTACTGTTACTGGCACAGTAGTTAATGTGTTACTTCCTTGTGTTACTTGGTATTTGTGGTTCTCTAGTTTTTGTGTTACTCTCCGAAAACAGATATGTGACGCCGTGGTGGGAGTTATGATTTTCACACCTTAGGTAATACCTGTTACACGAGTCTCTCTAGGTGTTATAATGATGATTAAATTGTATATTCTAACAGCATAGTGTTAATCTATAATGGGAAACATATGTACGTACTTTTGTAATTTATAACATATTACAGCTTTTGTGCGAACAATTAATTGAAGACAAATTTGCAAATGTAATAACAACAACACACCGGCTAATTTTATGACCTAATGACCTATTTTAATTTACTGGGATTTCTGCTGCTGGATTTTCCTTTCAAGTACTGTACACTAAATCTGGGCTCAACAGTTTTTGTGGCACTACACTATAACACTACCACACGTTCACTACCACACTTCACTACAACACTACACTACACTATAACACTACAACACGTTCACTACCATACTTCACTACAACACTACCACATGTTCACTACAACACTACTACATGTTCACTACAACACTACCATATGTTCACTACAACACTACCATATGTTCACTACCACATGTTCACTACAACACTACCACACTACAACACTACCATATGTTCACTACAACACTACCACATGTTCACTACAACATTACCACATGTTCACTACAACACTACCACATGTTCACTACAACACTACCACACTACAGCACCACAATATGTTCACTACAACACTACCACATGTTCACTACAACACTACCATATGTTCACTACAACACTACCACATGTTCACTACAACACTACCACACTACACAATAACATTACCATACGTTCACTATAACACTACCATATGTTCACTACAACACTACCATATGTTCACTACAACACTACCACACTACACTATATTACTACCATATGTTCACTACAACACTACCACACTACACTATAGCACTACCATATGTTCACTACAATACTAACACATGTTCACTACACGATAACACTACCATATGTTCACTACAACACTACCACATGTTCACTACAACACTACACTATAACACTACCATATGTTCACTATAACAATACCATATGTTCACTACAACACTACCACATGTTCACTACAACACTACACTATAACACTACCACATGTTCACTACAACACTACCACACTACACTACAACACTACCATATGTTAACTACAACACTACCATATGTTAACTACAACACTACCATATGTTCACTACAATACTAACACATGTTCACTACAACACTACCACACTACACAATAACAATACCATATGTTCACTACAACACTACCATATGTTCACTACAATACTAACACATGTTCACTACAACACTACCACACTACACAATAACACTACCATATGTTCACTACAACACTACCATATGTTCACTACAACACTACCACATGTTCACTACAACATACACAATAACACTACCATGTAATTTCACTACAACACTACCACACTACACAATAACCTTTACCATATACTCATTCTAGCACTACCATATGTTCCCTACAATACTAACACATGTTCTTTCTACACTACACTATAACACTACAACATGTTCACTACAACACTACCACACTACACTACAACACTACCATATGTTCACTACAACACTACCATATGTTCACTACAATACTAACACATCTTCACTACAACACTACCACACTATACAATAACACTACCCTATGTTCACTACAACACTACCATATGTTCACTACAATACTAACACATGTTCACTACAACACTACCACACTACACAATAACACTACCATATGTTCACTACAACACTACCACACTACACAATAACACTACCATATGCTCGCTACAACACTACCACATGTTCACTACAACACTACCACACTACACAATAACACTACCACACTACACAATAACACTACCATATGTTCACTACAACACTACCACACTACACTATAACACTACCATATGTTCACTACAACACTACTACACTACACTATAACACTACTCCACTACACTATAACACTACACAATCACAATTCCAACTATGATAAAAGTCATAAAACGTCAATAACCTCTTACTATGTTTTTCGACCTCCTGTTTCTAAGTTGAAGTATCCAACAAAGTAATCATATTTTATGATAAAAATGGGGTGTGAAAACTTTCCAGAAGAGATGGGTGATCTCTGCACACGCTTGGAGAACTTTCACCTGGACAGTGGTGAGGGCCGGTCTTCAGAAGTTAAGCCTAACGTCTTTACTCTTAATTTAGTTATTCTCAAGACTGAACCCGAAGATACCAACAAAAAAACTGCTGTAAAATGGGACACTGAGGTGACCAAGGCTAAGTTCCTGCAGCGATGTAAGCACCAGGTCAAGGTGGAAACGGCCGAGGTTGACAGAAACAACAAGCGCCAGCCCTGCCCACCACAGCCACGCCCCTACTCTAAAGGTAATCAAGACTTCCATAGATATGACCAGTTTGGTCTATTTATAAAAAATATTCCCCCCGGGGTGACCTACCACGAGTTACGATCTCTCTTTGGTCGTCACGGAGGTCTGATGCACTTCTATATGCCTCGCAAACACGGCGGTACAGCTGTAGCCAGGTATTGCAACGAGCATTACAGAAAGCTCGGCCTCACCCTGGACGGCTACCCCGTCGGTGGTGAAGACCACTATAAAAATTCTCGTCGGTTCCTCCACGTGAATCATCTCCGCTACTCTGGTGCGTCCTTCAAGGATCCTCAAGTGTCCAGGACAACTTCCCACAAGAGGTGCCTGGAGGAGGACCGCTCTTCACAATACCAGAGCTCCAGGTACGATAGGTACCCAGAAGAGGAGTACTCCTCCAAGAGGTACAGACGGGAACAATATGAAGATGAGGACGACTCACCACGCCCCTGTCGCAACTGTTCCAGCTATAGACGCCAGAGGCCAGCACCTGCTTACAAGTGGGTCCGTCGCCACTGATTATTTTGCGTCTATATAAAACATTAACATTTGAGTTTTGTATAAAAATAAAATAAAAATAAAATATGAATATTATTTGTTGTTTTACCTAACATAAATTAACCTAACCCAATATGTAACTTGCCTTGTAAACATATGTAATATATATCTATCTATTTCATGTAGATCCACAATGAAAACGTGGATAAGATAAATCTTGATAAAATCACACGGGAAAAGGGAAACAACGGAGCACCTTGGCTTTCGCCTAGATTACATGGACAGAGAGAGGCTTAAATATACAGGGTGACCTTAAAAACATGAGGTCAGGTCATAATGATGTCATCCACTAATCCCCACACCAACACACACGTAGAGGAGCTTAAGAGAAGGGGGGTGACGTGACTAGTCAGGTCAGGTCAAAAATAAGGGACCCACTAAATAACTATCATACATCTAGATCAAAGGTTTTCAAAGCATTTTTAACCTTGGGCCACTGACAAATAAATTTATGTAACATATTATCAGTTTTGAACTGACCATATATTATTATTGTCATTAGCATCATCATAATTATTATTTTATTATATTCTCGTCCCCCAGTCCTTGATTTGGGTCATTAAAAATGACTTGTACCCAGGTGGGCTAATGCCCGTAAAAAAAAAAATATTGTTCTAGCAATCAACACACGCATGTGAATAATGAATCACTGCAATTAACTTCAGACCTCCTCTTGTTCACACTATGGCCAAAGTTTAACATGAACAGTATGAATGTTATCTGCATAATATAACAGACGAGGAAAATAATGTATATAAACTTAAGCCTCAATTAAGTGTTAATAGTTCATCATTCACGGATACTGTAGGTAGAGGGGCGCCTACCTCCACTTCCCTCCCTGCTGCCCCCCACCACACATTCTCTTTACGTCACTTCACCTCGCTATACCACCGACCACTAGGCAAAAGATACGACCTAATAAGAATCTATTTAATCATTTCTTATTAAACATATAAACATTCAACAAGTCTTTATAAATCTGTTTTAATATTTTTTTATACTTTGATTCCATATTGTGTTTACTATTGCGAGTTTCCTATAACCAAATACAGCCCTGCCACACTGCACAAAACCTGACGAGCCCCTGTAAACGAGGTGGTGTGTGGTGGTATGTACTGTACAAGGTGGTGTGTGGTGGTATGTACTGTACAAGGTGGTGTGTGGTGGTATGTACTGTACAAGGTGGTGTGTGGTGGTATGTACTGTACAAGGTGGCGTGTGGTGGTATGTACTGTACAAGGTGGTGTGTGGCGGTATGTACTGTACAAGGTGGTGTGTGGTGGTATGTACTGTACAAGGTGGTGTGTGGTGGTATGTACTGTACAAGGTGGTGTGTGGTGGTATGTACTGTACAAGGTGGTGTGTGGCGGTATGTACTGTACAAGGTGGTGTATGGTGGTATGTACTGTGCAAGGTTGGTGTGTGGTGGTATGTTCTGTACAAGGTGGTGTGTGGTGGTATGTACTGTACAAGGTGGTGTGTAGTGGTATGTACTGTACAAGGTGGTGTGTGGTGGTATGTACTGTACAAGGTGGTGTGTGAAGGTATAAGAACATAAGAATGGAGGAAACTGCAGCGGGCCTATTGCCCCATACTGGGCAGTCCCGTTTACACCCAACCCCTATTGCTCATATGAGCCCCCAACCTATGTTTGAAGCTATTCAGCGTATTCGAGTTAATGATGATATTTGGTAACTTGTTCCATTCATCCACTACTCTGTTTCCAAACCAGTGTTTACCTATTTCCCGCCTAAATCTAAATTTGTCTAATTTAAGACCATTGTTATGAGTTCGCTCCTGGTTGGATAGTTTGAGAACCTTTGTAATGTCCCATTTGTTTAGCCCTGCCTTCCACTTATACACCTCTATCAGGTCGCCCCTCGCTCTACGTCTCTCGAGGGAGTGCAAATTAAGATGCTTTAACCTGTCTCTATACTCAAGGTTCCTAATGCCCGGGATTAGTCTTGTCATTCTCCTCAGAATTCTTTCCAAGGATTCTATATCCATTCTGTAATACGGTGACCAGAACTGAACTGCGTAATCCAGGTGTGGTCTCACAAGAGCAAGATACAGTTTTAGGCTGACCTCGCTAGTCTTGTAACTAACACTTCTTTGTATGAACCCAAGTACTTTATTAGCCTTGTTACGAGCAAAAACACATTGTTTACTTGGCTTAAGGTTCTTACTTATCATTACTCCTAAATCTCTTTCGCAGTCGGATTTCTCTATGACATCGTTGTTCATCTGGTATCTGGTTTCCCTGTTTACATCTCCTATAATGAGTACTTTACATTTGTCCACGTTGAATTTCATCTGCCATTTTTCAGACCATTCGAAGAATTTGTTTAGATCTTCTTGTAGTTTTGCCGAGTCCTCGTCAGATTTAATAACACCTCCTATTTTAGTGTCATCAACAAATTTACTTATGTTGCTGTCTATGCCGATATCTATGTCGTTTATGTATATAATAAATAATAAGGGTCCAAGTACTGAGCCTTGGGGAACTCCACTTGTGACGTTGCTCCAATGGGACTTAGTGCCGTTAATGCTCACTCGCTGTTTCCTGTCCTGTAACCACGCCCTAATCCATTTAAGGATGTTACCTTTGATGCCATGAGCTTCTACCTTTCTAATTAGTCTTTCGTGGGGGACTCTGTCGAAGGCTGTTGTACATTAATTGTTATTGCAAGGCTTATGAGAACATACTTGATTTATATGATATGTGAAACTTAATGCCCATCAACAAATAAGTCTGGTTTATGATTGTACGTTAATAGGATTCTCGTGCCTTTAAATTTTGTGAAATTATTGTATTAGGATATTTAATTCAGACTACCTGTAGTCAAGGGAACCAACTTGTCATGGATATTTTCCCTACTTCATAAAGATTACCTGTTGTCATGGGGCTTTACACAACACTGATTTGTAGAAAACACAAATGCTCAGTAGCTTTCAACACAAGGAAGTGAATCATATAATAATTACCGTACACTAGGTTTGATCTTCTATAATGGTCACTGCACAGATCTATCTTTTATTGAATATAATGCTCTTTTATCATGGTATTTTTCAGTATACTGTATTGTGTAAAACTCAGAAAGTGTACGTAAAATTTATATAGCAATATAGCACCAATTTAATTAGATTGATGTACAGTCAACAACTAAAAGTCCTTTCAGCTCTCTCTCTGAACCATGAACCCCAAGGTTCAGACTCATGAATCCAAAGCTTTATGGACAAAAATAAATCAATATTGCTTCAGGTTCACAAGTCTGAATCTCAGTGTTCGTGGTTCAGGGGAATATGCCAACAGACTTGAGTAGTTCACTGTGCAGTATACTTAAAATTTGTATCACACCAAATTAATTAACCTACGGTGTGTAAACTTATGATGTACAGTACAGTATACATAAATTTGTATAACACCAGTTCAACTAGACTGTAGAGTATATATTTTGTTCTCCCCAGGTTCAATGTTGATGTGTTTATTTGTATTATTATATTGTCTAAGTTATCATTAGTTATTGTGCTCTTTAAGGAATTAGTTTCAATGGTTGTAAATAATGCACATACAGTATGTTATTAAAATATTCTAAGTTGAAAAAAAAATAAAAAAAAAATAATCAGGAGCTGCCATGCACAGGCCAACCGGCCTATTGCAGACTCCCTATTTTCTTATGTTCTTATAATTGTGCCCCTCGTCCACCGATTCGAAAACTGATGAAAAGAATGTTAATAGATTAGTTAGACAAGAACGTCTGCTTGTAAAGCTATGCTGGAAATCATTGATCAATCGGTGCTTCTCCAGGTGATTTCGAATAGAGTTTGAAATGATTGCTTCCAGTAATTTGCCTACTATTGATGTTAGACTGATTGGGCGGTAGTTAGAGGATAGTGATCTATCCCCCTTCTTGAAAATCGGTATTACATCCGCTATCCTCCAGGATTCTGGTACTCCACCTGTTTTTAAGGACATGTTAAACAACTTTGCTAAGGGCATACTAAGCTCTTCCTTACATCCTTTAATACTCTGGCAAATATCTCATCGGGACCAGGTGACTTATTAGGCTTTATTTTGTCTATTTGCTTACTAACATCGTTACTAGTCACTACTATCTCGCTTAATTTGTTTTCTTCACTATCTCTGAATAGAGTCGGTGCCTCGGGTATCATGTTTAAATTTTCGGTGGTGAAAACTGTTGAAAAATATTTATTCAAATTATTGCTCATTTCTCCGTCGTTATCAGTGAGCTCGCCGGTATCACCGTATTGGTCCAATCTTTTCTCGTGTTTTAGTTTGATACATTTGGTAGAATCCTTTGGGGTTTGTCTTCGCCTCCTTGCTATCCTTACCTCATTATTCCTCTTTGCTTTCCTTATCTCGGTTTTTAACTACTCGCCAATACCCTATAATAGTCCCGGAGGTGAATTTCGCCACGATTTATCCTTCTACCTATAGCCTTCCTTTGGCCAATGATGTTCTTTAAATAATTATTTATCCATTTAGGGTCATTGTTGTCTGATCTGAGTTTTTTGTATGGTATAAAGTTTTTTGTATGGTATTAAGTTTTTTGTTTGGTATTGAGTTTTTTGTATGGTATAAAGTTTTTTGTATGTACTGTCCAAGGTTGGTGTGTGGTGGTATGTACTGTACAAGGTTGGTGTGTGGTGGTATACATACATACATGGTGGTGTGTGGTGGTATATGGTTGTGTTGTGGCGGTATATGGTTGTGTTGTGGTGGTATACATGGTGGTGTTGTGGTGTGTGGTGGTATATGGTTGTGTTGAGGTGTAAGGTGGTAATATGGTTGTGTTGTGGTGGTATACATGGTGGTGTTGTGGTGGTATACATACATACATACATGGTGGTGTGTGGTGGTATATGGTTGTGTTGTGGTGGTATACATGGTGGTGTTGTGGTGTGTGGTGGTATATGGTTGTGTTGAGGTGTAAGGTGGTAATATGGTTGTGTTGTGGTGGTATACATGGTGGTGTTGTGGTGTGTGGTGGTATATGGTTGTGTTGAGGTGTAAGGTGGTAATATGGTTGTGTTGTGGTGGTATACATGGTGGTGTTGTGGTGGTATACATACATACATGGTGGTGTGTGGTGGTATATGGTTGTGTTGTGGTGGTATACATGGTGGTGTTGTGGTGTGTGGTGGTATATGGTTGTGTTGAGGGTGTAAGGTGGTAATATAGTTTGTTTTGTGGTGGTATACATGGTGGCTGTTGTGGTGTCTGGTGGTATATGGTTGTGTTGAGGTGTAAGGTGGTAATATGGTTGTGTTGTGGTGGTATATGGTTGTGTTGTGGTGTGTGGTGGTATATGGTTGTGTTGTGGTGGTATACATGGTGGTGTTGTGGTGTGTGGTGGTAATATGGTTGTGTTGTGGTGGTATACATGGTGGTTTTGTGGTGTATGTGGTGGTATATGGTTGTGGTGAGGTGTAAACGGCTCACTTTTTTACATATAATTTTACATGTTTCAGATACCAAGATGATAACTGCAGGCGTTCGTGAGTGTCCAGACATAAGAGTCAGTATCGCAGGACAGGTGTGACCTCCCAACGCTCAGGTAAAGTGACATTCCACCTCCTGTTTTGGGCCCAGATAGAACAACAGCAGACAGTTATCCTCAAGATGGTGACTCAACAACTCTTGAATTCTTATTTAATTTGACAAGAAAAGCAAAGTCATTAGGATGCCACCTTATTCTGTCACGTGATCAGGATGTATCTGTGTGTCATGTCCTTCACTGATGTTTCTACCAGATACCATTATTTTCAGCCTTTATCATATTAATAAGACGGTTGATTGCCGGCAGGTATACACACCTCAGTCACTGCCTGGCTGACTTTTACTGACGATAAAATATGTAAATCTTGTGACAATGTTAAGTCCGATGAAACACTCTTAATATAACAATCTTAGATTAAACTGAACTAATATCAATTAAATATAACTCGTAGAGGCTCTATACTATGTCACTGCTAGAGCATTTATCTCCCACTACAGGAGGGAAATTGTCTCTGTGTCAGGCTGCTTTAACCTAATGATACACAGAAAGTTTACCTGTTTATGACGTTAATTAATAATAATTCACAACAAAACTGACCAAAAGTTAACTGTGTCAGCAGCTCTATATGTGACTGCCGATATGACTCATTGAAGGGGAAGGAATTCAACTCTGGCGTAGTGCGTCACTGTACGAGTTTACTTGTACTTAAGTGTCAAGTGTTGTGGACAGTCTGGTACACTCCTCAGTATATGTGACGTCTGTATGTGTGAGACACCGTGTTCGTCTTGCACTGACTCTACTCCTCGTGATTTATTTTCGTATGATTTAGTGTGTAAGAGATGGCGTGGAGGTGACCTGTCGAAAGGGTATGCAAACAATACCTTACTCCGTCCTCAGTATACAAGGGTTTATCAGCGAACATGGGAACATGGTATGAGCTGATGTGGTGTGATATGTGGAAAAAAAGAAGACTGAAAAGAAACAAAACGCTTTCTAACTATCTGTAACATTGTCCCTCGTAAGGTCATGTTGTTGTCGCGTCCTTCAAATATCTGTTACTCAAAAAATGACCGAGGGAATTCACACATGCTCGTACACCAAGAATGAAGAGTACCTTAGGTATGGAAATAAATTCCTCGACGCGTTTGGCAATGGTGACGTAATAAGTTAGATTGAGGCCTTAAAAACTACATTGTAATATTTCTACTTGTATCGTAATGTAATTTACGTTGTCAGTTTGGCGTAATTTACGATGAAACCCGGCATTAACAGGAGTTTCCTTCTAAATGTTGGCAGCATCGAAGGTGAGCGGCCAACCTAATTTATCCCCAGTACACGAGACCACGATATTAACTTTACCACAAACTTCTGTAATCATCTACAAATTTGGGTTTTACCTTGTTAGTCTCCCTCAAGTTGTTTATGATTCATTGGAGTTTAAATCATCTTTTTTACTCGTGATTTCAATGGTTCGCTTTGCCTCTGAATAGTTGTTGTACGATATATCGTGTTTATTTATATTTATTTTCAAATTTCTTCCCAGTCAAGTGTTTTGACGACTTTGGTTACGTCAGTGGATGTCCTCGTGCGGTGGACAAGTGGATACAGAGCTCGCCTGGTAACCTTGGCTCGTTGATTTTATACCCAAAGCATCCACAGTATACTCAGCTGTTAACAGGTACCTAACATTACAGTTAGTGAAGTGGTGGTGGTCGACTGCAGTGTCGGCAACACGTTACTGAGTAGTTAATTGCTATTATGTTAATGGATGTAGTGACTTGAATTTAAATGTTCTGCACATTTAAACTCGGTTAATTAGTTTTGTTTTAATATTTTTTTTCACAAGGTTGTCAGGAATATATATATATATATATATAAATATATATATAAATATATATATATATATATATATATATATATATATATATATATATATATATATATATATATATATATATATATATATATATATATATATATATATATGCAAGTAAATCACTGTAGGTGCGCCTGATCTAGGTATATGCTGATAACCACAAGGAAAGAAGAAAACACGAAGTTCCCAAGCGCTTTCGTGTAATTCACATCTTCAGGGGTGAGTACAGACTAGAGAGAGTAATACAAATCAAGGTGTATATATACAGCGGAGGGTGAGACCAGGTCCACAATGGTCAGGTATTAGGTAATGACCTTACTAATCTTTAAATAGCACACAACGGTTGGTGGTCAGGTCAGATGGTCAAGTGACCCGGCCTTCTCACCTGATCACAAATCTTCTTAATTACAAAATTGTCCAGCTTGTACATGCCGTTACTCAAATTCATGTTGGATGCTTCGGTATGTTTAATAAGACTAGATTCTATGATGTTCCTACTATCGATTGAATTACATGGTAATATTGAGGAGGCATTATCCCAGTCAATGCAATGCTTGTTATCCCTCAAATGAACAAACAGAGCATTGGATTCCTGGCCTGTCCTAACACTGTATTTGTGTTGTTTAATTCTAGTTGCAAGATCTTTACCTGTCTGGCCTAAGTAAAACATATTACATTCCTTGCAAGGAACTTTATAAATGCAACCAATTGTGTTGTTGGGAGTTACTTGCATATATATATATATATATATATATATATATATATATATATATATATATATATATATATATATATATATATTTCATTAGCCCAATAAAGCACGCGGACTTCTACATACAATCAACACCTCAACCTGCCAGGATTCGAACCCATGGCCCATGAGCCCATGACTGTGACCGGGGAATGCTACCTCTGGACCACCAGGATACTAAAAGCAGTCCTAGACTCTGTTATATTTCACACAAAGCCTGTTCAACGAGCTTATGGTGCCGTGAACCTCTAATGGGGACTACCCGTATCACGTAGATGGTCAGAGTAACGTTTTACCAAATCCGGCTTCGAAACACGAGGATCCATATATATTTCATTAGCCCAATAAAGCACGCGACATTTTCACTAGAGCTGAGCCAAGGTGGTGTTGACGTGAAGGCCAGGTGGAAGAGGAGACATGGGCACAAGCTGTGACGGGAGATAAACACTTGAGAGACGAGGAGGAGGGAGAACGTGAGGATGTATGTCACAACAATACTGAAGAACAAACATGACGTGATCACTACAGTCTGTTGTGTTGATGTGTCGCCTGGAGAAGAAACTGGAGAGAAAATAAAATAAAGGAATATATCAATATAATTATCACGTAAATAACTATTGAGAAAATAAAGTCTCAAGTATCGGGCAACAATACAGAGGATGGGACTAACAGACAGACAAACAAGTTAAAATATGATAAATGTTAAATTTTTCTTTGTGAACATTATTTCTAAGTGAAGTCAAACAATTGTGGGGATATTTTATCGTTAATGATATATAATAAAAGGCGATACATCATTCAACCGCTTGTGCACGGGGTCCCCTCTGAGCTGAATAATATATTACAAGTGGCGTCCCCGTAGTGAAGGGGTTAACCTTGGTAAAGTGAAAACCCAGTTGTTGACGCCATGAGGACCGAATCACACCTGTTAAATATTAATATACTGACGAGGAAGTTTAATTTGCATGATTGATTCTGTAGCACAAATAATTTATGATACAACTACAGTGGACTTGTCAAAGGCAGGTGAAGCCATGTTTTAAACTGTGGGTCATTAGCCAGGAACCGGATCATGTAATTGTATTGATGGACACAGCCATGATAAGCGGACTATACTGATCACTAAATTTCAATTAATGAGACGGCTGCTGCTCTTATTATTGTTAATGACCTCGTATATAATGGCTGATTATAGGTGATGGATCAGTCTTATAAGTCTTAACTGTATAATATGGCTGATTAGATAGGTGATAGATCAGTCTTATATGTCTTAACTGTATAATATGGCTGATTATAGGTGATCGATCAGTATTAGTCAGTCTTTGTGTGTGATAAACTCGTCCACGTACTGATACAACGCTTAGCCACGTCAGTTGAGTGTTTGTAAATATTCATGTGTGATATTAATGTGTTCTTGTGGTGTTGTATCGTGTCTGTTTTTCTCATCAAATATTAACAAATGTGACTCATTGATTTTTCCTGATCAGTTTATTTCTAAGGGACCACATGTTACCAGAAGGTGTTTCAGTAGGTATTACAATATGGTGTTAGAAAAGTCCCTACAGGTGCATCTGCAATGATTAATAATATAATTGTTCCTTGTTAAACCTACATTGTTATATACCTTGTTCTACTTATAGTAAATATTGGAAATGGTCACAGTAAATGTTCCCAATATATAATGTAAGTAAAACACGGTATATAACATTGTAGGTATAACAAGGAACAACAGTATTGTTAATTACTACGGGTGCACAGGGACTCTTCTAACACCCTGTATATACAAGAGGCAGAAGGTGGTCCCAGTACTCCCTTATCGTCATAAATGTTGACAACCTGAAATAAGACTCTTGTTACCCATGGAGGCAGAGAAGCTGTTAAAGGATTATTGACGAGTGGAACAGCAGCAGCCCGTATGAGGTGATCTCTGGTACCCTGGCTCATATCTCCTCAGGAGGCAGTTGGTGCTGACGTTTTGCAAATGTTTCTTATCTTTTAACATTCTTTTCAATCTATTAACATTTTGTTGAACTGTTTTTTGAATCGGTGAATGATGGGCACGATTATGATGTGGTATACGTTGATTTTAGCAAAGCCTTTGACAGAGTGCTCCACGAAAGAATAATACGAAAAGTAGAAGCTAGTGGAATTGGAGGAGATATTCTAAAATGGATTAGGGCGTGGTTACAGGACAGGAAACAGCGAGTAAGCATTAACGACATTAAATCCGATTGGGGTAACGTCACTAGTTGAGTACTCCAAGGCTCAGTACTTGGACCATTACAATTTATTATATACATAAACGACATAGATATAAGCATAGACAGCAACATAAGTGAAATTGCTGATGACACTAAAATAGGGCTTGTAATTAAATCTGACTAGGACTCCGCGAAACTACAGGAAGATCTAAACAAATTTTTCGCATGATCTGAAAAATGGCCGATGAAATTTAATGTGGACAAATGTAAAGTACTTAGTCTAGGACTCTAGGAGATGTAAATGGAGAAACCAGATATCAGATGAACAACGTTGTTATAGAGAAATCCGACTGTGAGAAAGACTTATGAGTAATGGTAAGTAGGAATCTTAAACCAAGACAACAATGTGTATTTGCTCGAAACAAGGCTAATGAAGTACTTGGTTTCATACAAAGGATTGTTTGTTACAAGACTAGCGAGGTCATCCTAAAATTAATTCTTCCGCTTGTGAGACCTCATTTGGATTACACAATTCAGTTCTGGTCATCGTAATACAGAATGGATAGAGCATCCCTAGAAAAAATTCAAAGGAAAATTGACAAGACTAATTCCGGGCATTAGGAACCTTGAGTACAAAGACAGGTTAAATCACCTTAATTTTCACTTCCTCGAGAGACGTAGAGTAAGGGGCGATATGATCGAGGTATATAAATGGAAGTCGACTAAACAAAGGTGACATTACAAAGGTACTGAAACTATCAAACCAGGAACTAACTCGTAACAATGGTTATAAATTAGACAAATTTAGATTAAGCGCGAAATAGGCAAACATTGGTTTGGAAATAGTCTAATGGACGAGTGGAACAAGTTACCAAATATCATTAACTCGAATACGCTGGATAGCTTCAAACATAGGTTGGATGGATATGTGAGCGATAGGGGTTGGGTGTAAATGGGACTGCCCAGTATGGACCAATAAACCTGATGCGGTTTCCTCCTTTCTTGTGTTCTTATGTTCTTAAAGTGAGTTTCATTTCATGATATTTAATTCTTACCAGTGCAATAAATAGCAAGGTTGGTGTAGTTGGTGAAGCGTAATAATTAAACTATATTTTCAGCATCTTATCAAAACTAGTATTAACACACACGTTTAAGGAAGAATATGCATACATTTTCATTGATATAAACCTAACAGTGTGACAACATACTGACATCAGCCGACAGGAACTGAGCCCGGACTTGCTGTGTAGGAGACAGGGAAGTTTCCCAGTGCTGAAGGAATTGGTTTATTTGATGAAGAATGGAATACCTACTAGGTACTGTACCATGCACGTCTCTCTCTCTCTCTCTCTCTCTCTCTCTCTCTCTCTCTCATCGGTAAGTAAAAATAAATAAATAATAAAATCACGAGAACAACTAACAATGCACCGCTCACAGTTAATGGAACGTGTTTTAAGAACGTCAAGCATTTATCAACTTATCCAAGGAGGAAACAGCCAACTATGGTGTCTTTAAGGCTCAACTTACTGAAACAAGATGACCAATTGGATGTCTGACGCTGTTTAATGGTTCTTTATGTCTTAATACTTTTAATGAGGAGTTTTCTCACTAACGGCTAAATGAACATAAACAAAGTTAGAAAAATGCAAAACTCTGAGGTCGGAGGGGCGTGATTAATGATAAATATATGTTCATAGTGACACTTTGAATCGAAGGCAAGAGGTACACAACGTTTAGTGTCAGCGAGCACTTAACATGATTTCACAAACCCGGACCTACAGACAAAGGTTGTGTTAATGACGAGGCAAGAACTGCTATAGAGGTCGCTAGTTATACTATAGATTATTTACAAGCAATTACTGATATATAGACTTGAGGTCCTCCTCCTGAATGGTCCTAAGGAACCCATCCCTAAAAATACCGAGATTTAAGGTTTAGTGATTCAGTTTATTGATAGTCAAGATAATGGCGTTTCTCGTCTTATTGGTTATTTGGGTTTTAAACTTACACAATCAATGATAACTTAAAGCAATGGCAATAAATGCCCTCCAGCCTATTGGGAAAAAGTATCTTCTCGTTAGACTAAAAGATTTCCCCGGGAGACCAACAAGAGGTTTGTAATCTTATCTGGAGTGGCACAGGTAAGCGCAGGATTCGCTTCTGAGAATTTCATCTTGATTCACAAAGGGTTGACCCTGAGTGAGAAAGATCAAAGGGAAAGGTACAAAGAGCAGGGATGGTGTACCAGCTCCAATAGTCCTGCAGGTAAACGTTTACAATGAATATAATGGGTCCAGAAGCTCGGGTGAGGAACCCCGAGGCTGGACCCAAAGAGCATGATCATACTAACCTTCTCACACAAGTCTAGATTTTATAAGAGTATTTTCCCAACTTATACAATACAGAGATAATAAAATGTTAAGCTCGTCACGCTGATTGTTGCATCTATTTGTGTGAGTGTCATTTTCGGTGCTGTCAACATTGTATTGCACAAGGGTTTAAAATCTTCATAGACACATTTCATCTTTGTGGGAGAATTATTGTGTGTGTAGGAAGATTAACGTTATTTTTCCACATTTATTCTCGCAAAGCTCGTAGACGTTTCCGACGCCGTCTAAGACTTCACATTTTCTCATATCGTTATTTTTCATTATTAGAACACGACAAAACGACATTATTCACCTTATTACGGACTTCCTTACATAAAAGAAGAATGTTATTCCTAGAATTCGATGCTAACTGCATAATGTA
>NW_024725609.1:0-45423 GCF_018991925.1 Homarus americanus | reverse complement strand
TCATGTAAGGTCCAGACTCTCATGTATGGTTCAGATCTTCATGTAAGTTCCAGACTCTTCGTAGGTCAGACTCTTCATGTAAGGTCAGACTCTTCATGTAAGGTCCAGACTCTTCATGTAAGGTCCAGACTCTACATGTAAGGTCAGACACTTCATGCAAGTTTCAGACTCTTCATGTAAGGTCAGACTCTTCATGTAGGTCAGACTCTACATGTAAGGTCAGACACTTCATGTAAGTTTCAGACTCTTCATGTAAGGTCCAGACATGTAAGGTTCAGACTCTTCGTGTATGGTTCAGACTCTTCATGTAAGGTTCAGACTCTTCATGTATGGTTCCAGACTCTTCATGTATGGTTCAGACTCTTCATGTAAGGTCCAGACACATGTAAGGTCAGACTCTTCATGTAAGTCCAGACTCTACATGTAAGGTCAGACACTTCATGTAAGTTTCAGACTCTTCATGTAGGTCGACTCTTCATGTAAGGTCAGACTCTTCATGTATGGGTCCAGATTCTTCATGTAAGGTCCAGACTCTTCATGTAAGGTCAGACTCTTCATGTAGGTCAGACTCTTCATGTAAGGTTCAGACTCTTCATGTAAGGTCAGACACATGTAAGGTCCAGACTCTTCATATGAGTCAGACTCTACATGAAAGTCCAGACACTTCATGTAAGTTCAGACTCTTCATATAGGTCAGACTCTTCATGTAAGGTCAGACTCTACATGTAAGGTCAGACACTTCATGTAAGTTTCAGACTCTTCATGTAAGGTCCAGACACATGTAGGGTTCAGACTCTTCATGTAAGATCCAGACTCTTCCATGTAGTCAGACTCTTCATGTATGGTTCAGACTTTTCATGTAGGTCAGACTCTTCATGTAAGGTCAGACTCTTCATGTAAGTCAGGACTCTTCATGTAAGTCCAGACTCCTTGGTCCAGACTCTTCATGTAAGGTTCAGACTTCTTCATGAGGTCAGACTCTTCGTGTATGGTTCAGACTTTCATATGGGTCGGACTCTTCATGTAAGGTCCAGACTCTTCATGTGAGTTCAGACTCTTCATGTATGTTTCAGACTTTTCATGTAGGCCCAGACTCTTCATGTAAGTCCAGCTCTTATAAGTCGACTCTTCATGTATGGTTCAGACTCTTCATGTATGGTTCAGACTCTTCATGTAAGGTCCGGACTCTTCATGTAAGGTCCAGACTCTTCATGTAAGGTCCAGACTCTTCATGTAAGGTTCAGACTCTTCATGTATGGTTCAGACTCTTCATGTAAGGTCCAGACTCTTCATGTATGGTTCAGACTTTTCATGTAAGGTCCGGACTCTTCATGTAAGGTCCAGACTCTTCATGTAAGGTCCAGACTCTTCATGTAAGGTCCAGACTCTTCATGTATGGTTCAGACTCTTCATGTATGGTTCAGACTTTTCATGTAAGTTCCGGACTCTTCATGTAAGGTCCAGACTCTTCATGTAAGGTCCAGACTCTTCATGTAAGGTCCAGACTCTTCATGTAAGGTTCAGACTCTTCATGTAAGGTCCAGACTCTTCATGTAAGGTTCAGACTCTTCATGTATGGTTCAGACTCTTCATGTAAGGTCCAGACTCTTCATGTAAGGTTCAGACTCTTCATGTACGGTCCAGACTCTTCATGTAAGGTTCAGACTCTTCATGTAAGGTCCAGACTCTTCATGTAGGTTTCAGACTCTTCATGTAAGGTCCAGACTCTTCATGTAAGGTTCAGACTCTTCATGTATGGTTCAGACTCTTCATGTAAGGTCCAGAATCTTCATGTAAGGTCCAGACTCTTCATGTAAGGTTCAGACTCTTCATGTAAGGTCCAGACTCTTCATGTAAGGTTCAGACTCTTCATGTATGGTTCAGACTCTTCATGTAAGGTCCAGACTCTTCATGTATGGTCCCGACTCTTCATGTAAGGTCCAGACTCTTCATGTATGGGTCAGATTGTTCATATAAGGTCCAGACTCTTCATGTAAGGTTCAGACTCTTCATGTAAGGTCCAGACTCTTCATGTAAGGTTCAGACTCTTCATGTAGGGTCCAGACTCTTCATGTATGGGTCAGATTGTTCATGTAAGGTCCTGACTCTTCATGTAAGGTCCAGACTCTTCATGTAAGGTTCAGACTCTTCATGTAAGGTTCAGACTCTTCATGTAGGGTCCAGACTCTTCATGTATGGTTCAGACTCTTCATGTATGGTTCAGACTCTTCATGTAAGGTCCAGACTCTACATGTAAGGTTCAGACTCTTCATGTAAGGTCCAGACTCTCATGTATGGTTCAGACTCTTCATGTAAGTTCCAGACTCTTCATGTAAGGTCCAGACTCTTCATGTAAGGTTCAGACTGCATGTAAGGTTCAGTTCATGTAAGGCAGGTCCAGACTCCTTCATGTAAGGTCCAGACTCTTCATGTAAGGTCCAGACTCTTCATGTAAGGTTCAGGACTCTTCATGGGGTCCAGACTCTTCATGTAAGGTCCAGACTCTTCATGTAAGGTCAGACTCTTCATGTATGGTTGTCATGTAAGGTTCAGACTCTTCATGTAAGGTCCTTCATGTAAGTCCAGTTCAGACTTCATGTAAGGTCCAGACTTCAATGGACTCTTCATGGCCAGACTCTTCATGTAGGTCCAGACTCTTCATGTAAGGTCCAGACTTTCTGTCAGTTCAGACTCTTCATGTATGGTTCAGACTCTTCATGTAAGGTCCAGACTCTTCATGTAAGGTCCCGACTCTTCATGTAAGGTCCAGACTCTTCATGTATGGGTCAGATTGTTCATGTAAGGTTCAGACTCTTCATGTAAGGTCTCAGACTCTTCATGTAAGGTCCAGACTCTTCATGTAAGGTCTCAGACTCTTCATGTAAGGTCCAGACTCTTCTTGTAAGGTCTCAGACTCTTCATGTAAGGTCCAGACTCTTCATGTAAGGTCCCGACTCTTCATGTAAGGTCCAGACTCTTCATGTATGGGTCAGATTGTTCATGTAAGGTCCAGACTCTTCATGTAAGGTCTCAGACTCTTCATGTAAGGTCCAGACTCTTCATGTAAGGTCTCAGATTCTTCATGTATGGTTCAGATTTTCATGTAAGGTCCAGACTCTTCATGTAAGATCCAGACTTTTCATGTAAGGTCCAGACTCTTCATGTAAGGTCTCAGACTCTTCATGTATGGTTCAGATTTTCATGTAAGGTCCAGACTCTTCATGTAAGATCCAGACTTTTCATGTAAGGTTCAGACTCTTCATGTATGGTTCAGAATTTTCATGTAAGGTCCAGACTCTTCATGTAAGATCCAGACTTTTCATGTAAGGTTCAGACTCTTCATGTATGGTTCAGACTTTTCATGTAAGGTTCAGACTCTTCATGTATGGTTCAGACTCTTCATGTATGGTTCAGACTATTCATGTAAGGTCCAGACTCTTCGTGTATGGTTCAGACTTTTCATGCAAGGTTCAGACTCTTCATGTAAGGTCCAGACTCTTCATGTAAGGTCCAGACTCTTCATGTAAGGTCCAGACTCTTCATGTAAGGTCCAGACTCTTCATGTATGGTTCAGGCTCTTCATGTAAGGTCCAGACTCTTCATGTAAGGTTCAGACTCTTCATGTAAGGTCCAGACTCTTCATGTAAGATCCAGACTTTTCATGTATGGTTCAGACTTTTCATGTAAGGTCCAGACTCTTCATGTAAGGTCTAGACTCTTCATGTAAGGTCCAGACTCTTCATGTAAGGTTCAAACCCTTCATGTAAGGTCGAAACTCTTCATGTAAGGTCCAGATTCTTCATGTAAGGTTCAAACTCTTCATGTAAGGTCGAAACTCTTCATGTAAGGTCCAGATTCTTCATGTAAGGTCCAGACTCTTCATGTAAGGTCCAGACTCTTCATGTAAGGTCCAGACTCTTCATGTAAGGTCCAGGCTCTTCATGTAAGGTTTGAATACTGTTAGGTAAACCATTAGTAATTCAAACACACACACACACACACACACACACACACACACACACACACACTTGAGTATCATAACAGAGACTCGACCGATTATCACGCCTGTAGAGTCTTATTAGCCTCATACAAGACAGTAATTCTCTCCTGATCTTATATATCAGCCAGTGATGAGAGAGACCACCTAAACTAACTTAACCTAATCTAACCTACTTTAAGTCAACCGCGTGAAACTGACGCATATGTGGCGTTACGTGTGAACAGTTGGCGGAAAAGGAGTGAAGGAAAGTGGTTTAGTACAAGTGAATCGTTATTATTAAGACTCACAAGGTGTTTATACGTGATGGTGTTAGCAGGGACGAGCATGACAGCTGTGTAGAGTGTGTACAGGGAATGATAATTTTGATGTGGAAGCTAAGACAATCTCTCTGTTTCTTTCTCAAGTCTTCCTCTGTTTTTTCTCTCGTTGTCTTTCTCTCTCTCTCTCTTTCTCTCATTGTCTACTATTGCTTGTCATCTGCCGTGCTTGTAGCCTGATGGAGCTGGTCTCAGTACCCGGCAGCTTCTCCCAGAGTACAACATCCGGCAACTTGCATCAATCGACACCATGATTTTGTTTTTTCCCCCTTAAGTAAAATGTCGGTAACTGCCATGTTATATTGTATGGGTATGCGGATAACATGCCCACCTACTACCACCCTATCACCACCACCCCACCTACTACCACCCTATCACCACCACCCGACCTACTACCACCCTATCACCACCACCCCACCTACTACCACCCTATCACCACCACCCCACCTACTACTATACCTACCCCTATCACCACCACCCCACCTACTACCACCCTATCACCACCACCCCACCTACTACCACCCTATCACCACCACCCCACCTACTACCACCCTATCACCACCACCCCACCTACTACCACCCTACCACCACCACCCCACCTACTACCACCCTATCACCACCATCTGCAGACCAAATTTCACGAGATAGGAACATGCTGATGGTGAGGATGATAATAATGATGATGATAGTGACGAATGGAAAGAACTGTACACTACCACAAGGTGCCCCTGGGAGTGTTTGATGAGACTCATAAATCCTCATATTTTTAACAGATGTGTAAATTATCCCCTTGGAATTATTGTTGTTGTTGTTGTTGTTGTTGTTGTTGTTGTTGTTGTTGTCGTCGTTGTCGTTGTTGTTGTTGTTGTTGTTGTTTTGTTTGTTTGTTGTTGTTGTTGCTGCTGCTGTTTTTATTATTATTATAATTATTATTATTATTATTATTATTATTATTATTATTATTATTATTATTATTATTATTATTATTATTATTATTATTATTATTATTATTATAGTTATTGTTATTGTTATTGTTATTTTTATTATTATTATTATTATTATTATTATTATTATTATTATTATTATTATTATTATTATTATTGTTATTGTTATTGTTATTGTTATTGTTATTTTTATTTTTATTATTATTATTATTATTGTTATTGTTATTGTTATTGTTATTATTATAGTTATAGTTGTAGTTGTAGTTATTATTATTATAATTATTATTATTATTATTATTATTATTATTATTGTTGTTATTATTATTATTATTATTATAGTTATTGTTATTGTTATTGTTATTTTTATTATTTTTATTATTATTATTATTATTATTATTATTGTTATTTTTATTATTATTATTATTATTATTATTATTATTATTATTATTATTATTATTATTATTATTTTTATTATTATTATTATAGTTATTGTTATTGTTATTTTTATTATTATTATTATTATTATTATTATTATTATTATTATTATTATTATTATTATTATTATTTATGATTATTATTATTATTATTACTATTATTATTATTATTATTATTTTTTTTTTTAATTAATGAAGTTTCTTTCTTGAGCAAAGGCAATATATTAATAAAAAAGATTGATCAAGTTCGACATTCTTAGATATATTTAATTACAGGTAACTACAGGTACAATGAGAGCTCCTTTAAGATAATCAGTACACTGAGACTACATGCTCCACCTTACCTCACTTAGACTACAGCCTCATGTGTGTTTGCTCTCCAGGTTTTCCCTTATTCAGTTTTACTCTTGAATGTGGATAAAAAAAAAACTTATTTATGGTTGTGTGTGGACGAGGCAGAGGTGGAATGACATCCTGGTGCCCACTGAACACTCCACCAGCATCATGACACTGCATTCTATAGTCCAGCTTACTGCTTATCCCTTCTTCTGTGAGGGAAACATGACTGCCTGGTTACACGGAAATTTACAGAGAGAGAGGCAGAAAGTTTGATTTAGTTCCTTCATTGTTTGTTGATATAATGAGACGATGAACATTTTAGGCTTAAGACTTGACCTCCAGAACACCGGAGACAGAGACAATATAATAATAATGTGTTTTGTCGCTGTAAAAGAAACAGTTCATAAGTACAGCATAAAGAATTATAACAGTAATAGTGGTTACACCGGGAGCTGGGATACCAATGTAAGAGAAGCAAAGATAATATTACGTCATGTTGGGCACACCGGGAGCTGGGAAAGAAATGTCTGTCTGAGAAGCAAAATGACTTGACAAAGGAAAACCCGTACATGAAGTGGTTCTTTGTCTGCTCTGATAAAATATTCTGATACTGTTCTTGTACACATGAGACGAAACAGAATGAACGTCACCCCACACTGACACCGCTCTTAACATCTCCACATTTGTGTTTGGGTTACCTTAATATTGTCAAGTCTAAGAGTCACTTAAGAGTTAATGAGTTAAGCTTCGTCGTTGTAAGGAAGTATTTGACTTATCACTGGAATCCCAAGAGATCAATCTGTCTGAAAACAATAGCGAAACAATAACAAAAGTGAGTTGTGTAAAACGGGAATCACATTAAACATTCTCAGACACCGTAAACAACAGTCTCAGATCATAATGAGTGCCCTGTGACGCTATTTAACGGCGAGTGAGTATTTTTGGGGTCCTCGTCAAGTGATCCCTTGGCAGGTGTGGTGTGGCTGTTGGCTGCACACTGGACCTGTTGATTAATCCTGAGGATGCAAGTGTCTCGAGTCACAACGTTGATGGTGAACCAGAGAGAAGAACTGTCGTGTTGCCTCAAACTTGCTGAGATTGTTGCCCGGAAACTATTGGAGCCTATTATGCCTGCAGACGATAGTTGTGCCACCGTCATGGGAGGGAGGGAGAGATCGAGTCATCATCTATAGTGCTTACTGCTGGTATAAGTGTGTGTGTGTGTGTGTTGGTGCTGGTACAGAGGCGTGCTAGGTATACTGGCTCGTGTGTTGTACTGGTGCTCCTTGTATATTGGTGCTAATGCTGTTACTGTTGTTTGTGTTCGTGCTACTGGTGTTAGTGGTGATGGTAGTAGTGGTGATAGTGATGATGGTGGCGTGGCGATGGGAGTGACAGCAGTGATGGTGGGGGTGATGGTGGCAGTAGTGGTGATAGTGGCGATGGCTGTAGTGGTGATGATGGTGAGAGCAGTGGTGATGGTAGTGACAGCAGTAGTGGTGGCAGTAGTGGTGATGGTGGTGACAGCAGCACTAATGGTGGTAGTTGTGGTGATGGCAATGACAGCAGCAGTAGTGGTGAGGGTGGTGACAGTAGTAGTAGTGGTGATGGTGACAGCAGTACTGGAATGGTGGTGACAGCAGTAGTAGTGGTGATGGCGATCACAGTAGTGGTGATGGTGGTGACAGTAGTAGTGGTGGTGGTGGTGAGAGCAGCAGTAGTGGTGACAGTAGTGGGTGGGCAGTAGTGGCGGTGGTGGTGAGAGCAAGGGTGGCGGGTGATGGTGGTGACAGCAGGCAGGTGAGTGAGCGGCTGGTGTAAGATGGGTAGTGGGTGGATGGGTGACAGTAGTGGTGTGGGTGGTGGTGGAGAGCTAAGCAGAAAGGTGATGGTGCGATGGGCAGGTGGTGAGAGCAGCACAAGTAGTGGTGACAGAAAGTGCTGATGGTATGACAGAAAGGTGGGAGGGTGGTGGAGACTCACTAGTGGGTAAGGTAGTGGTGATGGTGGTGACAGAAAGTGGCGGATGGCGACACGTTAAGCATATGGTGCGAAGAATGGATGGTGTGAGAGCGTTGGCAGTGATGACAGCAGTGGGTGGATGGCGGCGACAGCAGTGGTGGTGGTAAGATTGTTGGCAGTGGTGATGGTGGTGACAGTAGTGGTGGTGCAGGCGATTAAGCAGCAGCGGCGATGCGGCGACAAGTTGCTAGCAGCGGCGGATCATGACGAGAAAGAAAGTGGCTGCAGGTGAGATATTAAGAGTGGCGGGATGGTGCGTTGTTAGCGGCGATTGGCAGACCGTTAAGCAGCAGCGGCAGGCGACCGTTGCTAGCAACGGCGGCGGCAGCGGCGGATTTGGTAAGACAGCAGGTGTGGTGGTGGTGGACAGCAGAAAGGGCAGATGGTGGTGACAGTAGTGGTGGTAGCAGACAGCAGTAGTGGTGATGGTGGTGACAGCAGCAGTAGTGGTGATTATGATGATGTGTGGTTGTGGTGGTGAGAGCAGTAGTGGTGATGGTATAGGTGGTGATGGTGGTGACAGCAGTAGTAGTGTGGTGGTGGTGACAGCAGTAATGGTGGCAGTAGTGGTGATGGAGGTGACAGCAGAGAGTGGTGATGGTGGTGACAGCAGTAGTGGTGGTAGTAGTGGTGATGGTGGTGACAGCTGTAGTGGTGGTAGTAGTGGTGATGGTGGTGACAGCTGTAGTGGTGGCAGTGGTGGTGATGGAGGTGACAGCATTAGTTGTGGTGGCAGTACTGGTGATGGTGGTGATAGCATTAGTAGTGGTGGTAGTGGTGACAGTAGTAGTGGTGGTGACGACAGCCTTAGTAGTGGTGGTGTAGTGGTGACAGCAGTAGTGGTGGTGGTGGTGGTGCAGACACACACGACGGGGTGCCGGCCGGTGTCCGGGGTCAGCGCAGCAGGTGCTGGTCATTACGTTGGGCGAGGAGCGGAGGGCGCGCACTCTAATGGTTCACAATGAATGACAAGGCGCCCTCAAGCGGCAACTCGTATGCGACCGTCTCTGTGTCCCCGACCCGGAGATCATTCGCGCCTGGACCTCCACGTTTCTCCTAATGGCCTTTTTAACTGTGGGTCCTGCTGCTTGTGCTGACCAACACAGCCTTCTCAAGCAGCACTCCCGACTACCTCAGTAACTCATCTCTTAAGCTGACTCACTAACACTGATAGTTACTCCTCTCTTAAGCTGACTCATTTAAACTGATAGTTACTCCTCTCTTAAGCTGACTCATTAACACTAATAGTTACTCCTCTCTTAAGCTGACTCATTTGAACTGATAGTTACTCCTCTCTTAAGCTGACTCATTAACACTGATAGTTACTCCTCTTTTAAGCTGACTTATTAACACTGATAGTTACTCCTCTCTTAAGCTGACTCATTTAAACTGATAGTTACTCCTCTGTTAAGCTGACTCATTAACACTGACAGCTACTCCTCTGTTAAGCTGAGTCATTAACACTGACAGCTGCTCCTCTGTTAAGCTGACTCAGTATCACTGATAGTTACTCCTCTCTTAAGCTGACTCATTAACACTGATAGTTACTCCTCAGTTGAGCTGACTCATTAACACTGAGTGTTACTTCTCTTTTAAGCTGACTCATTAACACTGATAGTTACTCCTCTTTTAAGCTGACTCATTAACACTAATAGTTACTCCTATCTTAAGCTGACTCATTAACACTAATAGTGACTCCTCTGTTAAGCTGACTCATTAACACTGATAGTTACTCCTCTCTTAAGCTGACTTATTAACACTGATAGTTACTCCTCAGTTGAGCTGACTCATTAACACTGGGTGTTACTCCTCTGTTAGGCTGACTCATTAACACTGAGTGTTACTCCTCTTTTAAGCTGACTCATTAACACTAATAGTTACTCCTATCTTAAGCTGACTCATTAACATTAATAGTTACTCCTCTGTTAAGCTGACTCATTAACACTGATAGTTACTCCTCTGTTAAGCTGACTCATTAACACTGGCAGTTACTCCTCTTTTAAGCTGACTCATTAACACTAATAGTTACTCCTATCTTAAGCTGACTCATTAACACTGATAGTTACTCCTCTGTTAAGATGACTCATTAACACTGATAGTTACTCCTCTTTTAAGCTGACTCATTAACACTGATAGTTACTCCTCTGTTAAGCTGATTAACTAACACACAAAGTTACTCTTCTCTTAAGCTGCATAGTTCAGTCAGTAGCTGTTGTCGATCATCTGAATGCTGTTCTGAAGTTCTGGAGGTCTAGTTCTGGAGGTCAGTTCTGGAGGTCGGGGTATAGTTCTGGAGGTCGGGGTATGTAGTATAGTTCTGGAGGTCGGGGTATGTAGTATAGTTCTGGAGGTCGGGGTATGTAGTATAGTTCTGGAGGTCGGGGTATGTAGTATAGTTCTGGAGGTCGGGGTATGTAGTATAGTTCTGGAGGTCGGGGTATATGGTATAGTTCTGGAGGTCGGGTTATATGGTATAGTTCTGGAGATCTGGGTATAGTTTTTGGAGGTCGGGTATAGTTTTGGAGGTCATAGTTTTGGAGGTCGGGTATGGTATAGGTCTGGAGGTCGGGTATGTAGTATAGTTCTGGAGGTCGGGGCATATGGTTTAGTTCTGTAGGTCGGGGTATAGGTCTGGAGGTCGGGGTATAGTACTGGAGGTCGGGGTAAGTCCTGGAGGTCGGGTATAGTATAGTTCTGGAGGTCGGGTATATATGGTATAGTCCTGGAGGTCGGGGTATATAGTATAGTTCCGGAGGTCGGGGTATATGGTTTAGTTCTGGAGGTCGGGGTATATGGTATAGGTTTGGAGGTCGGGGTATATGGTTTAGTTCTGTCGGGGTATAGTACTGGAGGTCGGGGTATAGTACTGGAGGTCGGGGTATAGTTCTGGAGGTCGGGGTATATGGTATAGTCCTGGAGGTCAGGGTATAGGTATAGTTTTGGAGGTCGGGGTATATGGTATTGTTCTGGAGGTCGGGTATATAGTATAGTTCTGGAGGTCAGGGTATATGGTATAGTTCTGGAGGTCGGTTATATGGTATAGTTCTGGAGGTCGGGGTATAGTTTTGGAGGTCGAGTTATGTAGTATAGTTCTGGAGGTCTGGGTATATAGTATAGTTCTGGAGGTCGGGGTATATGGTATAGGTCTGGAGGTCGGGGTATATGGTATAGTTCTGGAGGTCGGGTTATATGGTATAGGTCTGGAGGTCGGGGTATGTAGTATAGTTCTGGAGGTCGGGGTATGTAGTATAGTTCTGGGAGTCGGGGTATATGGTATAGTTCTGGAGGTCGGGGGTAGTTCTGGAGGTTATGCTATAGTTCTGGAGGTCGGTTATATGGTATAGTTCTGGAGGTCGGGGTATAGTTTTGGAGGTCGGGTTATGTAGTATAATTCTGGAGGTCGGGTTATGGTATAGTTCTGGAGGTCGGGGTATATAGTATAGTTCTGGGGGGTATATGGTATAGTTCTGGAGGTTATGCTATAGTTCTGGAGTCGGGGTATAGTTTTGGAGGTCGGGGTATGTAGTATAGTTCTGCAGGTCGGGTATATGGTATAGTTCTGGAGGTCGGTATATGGTATAGTTCTGGAGGTCGGGGAATATGCTATAGTTCTGGAGGTCGGGTATATGGTATAGTTCTGGAGGGGGTCTGGAGGTCGGGAATATGCTATAGTTCTGGAGGTCGGTTATATGGTATAGTTCTGGATGTCGGGGTATAGTCCTGGAGGTCGATATAGTATAGTTCTGGAGGTCGGGTTATATAGTTCTGGAGGTCGGTTCTGGAGAGGTCTGGAGGTCGGGTATAGTACTGAGTTCTGGGGAGGTCGGGGTATATAGTATAGTTCTGGAGGTCGGGGTATAGTCCTGGAGGTCGGGGTATATAGTATAGTTCTGAGGTCGGTTATATGGCGTTATAGTTCTGGAGGTCAAAATATAGTATAGTTCTGAGGTCGGGTCTGGAGGTCAGTATATAGTATAGTTCTGGAGGTCGGGGTATATGGTATAGTTCTGGAGGTCAGGGTATATGGTATAGGTCTGGAGGTCGGGTATATGGTATAGTTCTGGAGGTCGGTTATATGGTATAGTTCTGGAGGTCGGGGTATAGTTTTGGAGGTCGGGTTATGTAGTATAGTTCTGGAGGTCGGGGTATATGGTATAGTTCTGGAGGTCGGGAATATGCTATAGTTCTGGAGGTCGGGTATATGCTATAGTTCTGGGGGGTCGGGTATGTAGTATAGTTCTGGAGGGGTCGGGGTATATGGTATAGTTCTGGAGGTCGGGGAATATGCTATAGTTCTGGAGGTCGGGGTATATGCTATAGTTGTGGGGGTCGGGGTATGTAGTTCTGGAGGTCGGATATATAGTTTGAAAGGTCGGGGTATATTGTATAGTTCCGGAGGTGGGGTATATAGTTCTGGAGGTCGGGTATATAGTTCTGGAGGTCGGGGTATAGTTCTGGAGGTCGGGGTATATAGTTCTGAGGTCAGGGTATATTGTATAGTTCGGAGGTGGGGGTATATAGTTCTGGAGGTCGGGTATATAGTTCTGGAGGTCGGGGTTATAGTTCTGGAGGTCGGGGTATATAGTTCTGGAGGTCGGGTATATTGTATAGTTCGGAGGTGGGGGTATATAGTTCTGGAGGTCGGGGTATATAGTTCTGGAGTTGGGAGGTATAGTTCTGGAGGTCGGGTGTTCTGGAGGTTGGGGTATGTAGTTTTGGAGGTCGGGGTATATAGTATAGTTCCGGAGGTCGGGATAGTTCGGAGGTCGGGGTATAGTTCCAGGTCGGGCATATAGTTCTGGAGGTCGGGGTATATAGTTCTGGAGGTCGGGTATATAGTTTTGGAGGTCGGGGTATAGTTCTATAGGTCGAGGTATAGTTCTGGAGGTCGAGGTATAGTTCTGGAGGTCGGGGGTATATAGTTCTGGAGGTCGGGGTATAGTTCTGTAGGTCGAGGTATAGTTCTGGAGGTCGATATAGTTCTGAAGGTCGGGTATATAGTTCTGGAGGTCGGGGTATAGTTCTGGAGGTCGGGTATATAGTTCTGGAAGTCAGGGTATAGTTCTGGAGGTCGAGGTATAGTTCTGGAGATCGAGGTATAGTTCTGGAGGTCGAGTTCTGGAGGTCGAGGTATAGTTCTGGAAGTCGGGGTATATAGTTCTGGAGGTCGTATAGTTCTGGAGTTCGAGGTATAGTTCTGGAGGTCGGGGTATTTAGTTCTGGAGGTCTGGGTTCGGTATAGTTCTGGAGGTCGGGGTATATAGTTCTGGAGGTCGAGGTATATAGTTCTGGAGTATAGTTCTGGAGTTCGAGGTATAGTTCTGGAGGTCGGGGTATATAGTTCTGGAGGTCGAGGTATATAGTTCTGGAGGTCGGGGTATAGTTCTGGAGGTCGAGGTATAGTTCTGGAGGTCGGGGTATATAGTTCTGGAGGTCGGGGTATATGACTACTATACTGAACAGGAGAACATTAATGATCAGTTTTCGTGTTATTCGTCAATTGTTAGGTTAGGTTAGGTTAGGTTAGGTTAGGTTAGGTTCCAACGGGGTACAATGGTCAACATACATACATACAGCGATCGTCCTCTGGCCTTACTTTGGCTGCTTAAGTGCCCGGGTCACCCCTAGTTGACCCAGCTGTGGTGAATGGCTACTAGATTTCAGTATATAAACCAAAGGCAGTTGAGTACCGGCCACATTGCCTCTCAATCTCCCGAGTGTTGGCGTGTCTGAGGCCCACTTGCAGAACGGCAGCAGCAGCACGAATACGGCAGATTTTCTACACTCCGCAGGGATTGAGGTGGTTGGCAGGTGAGGTATGGACGTGAGGCGACTAGTAAATGGTGACTAAACAACCGCTGACTCATATCTTGCGTTCTTTTATGGTGGTGAGTCTTTTTTACTTCAAGTCTTCCATACCTGACCTGTTCTTGTTAATGATGTCATGTTCTTGTTAGTGATGTACTGTTCTTGTTAGTGATGACCTGTTTTTGTTAGTGATGACCTGTTCTTGTTAGTGATGTCCTGTTCTTGTTAGTGATGTCCAGTTCTTGTTAGTGATGACCTGTTCTTGTTAGTGATGTCCTGTTCTTGTTAGCGATGACCTGCTTTTGTTAGTGATGACTTGTTCTTGTTAATGATGTCATGTTCTTGTTAGTGATATACTGTTCTTGTTAGTGATGTCCAGTTCTTGTTAGTGATGTCCAGTTCTTGTTAGTGATGACCTGTTCTTGTTAGTGATGTCCTGTTCTTGTTAGTGATGACCTGTTTTTGTTAGTGATGACCTGTTTTTGTTAGTGATGACCTGTTCTTGTTAGTGATGTCCTGTTCTAGTTAGTGATGTACTGTTCTTGTTAGTGATGTACTGTTCTTGTTAGTGATGCCCTGTTCTTGTTAGTGATGTCCTGTTCTTGTTAGTGGTGACCTGTTCTTGTTAGTGATGTCCTGTTTTTGTTAGCAATGACCTGTTCTTGTTAGTGATGACCTGTTCTTCTTAGTGATGACCTGTTCTTCTTAGTGATGTACTGTTCTAGTTAGTGATGTACTGTACTTGTTAGTGATGTCTTGTTCTTGTTAGTGATGTCCTGTTCTTGTTATTGATGTCCTGTTCTTGTTAGTGATGACCTGTTCTTGTTAGGTGATGTCCTGTTCTTGTTAGTGATGACCTGTTCTTGTTAGTGATGTCCTGTTCATGTTAGTAATGACCTGTTCTTGTTAGTGATGACCTGTTCTTGTTAGTGATGACCTGTTCTTGTTAGTGATGACCTATTCTTGTTGGTGATATCCTGCTCTTGTTAATGATGACCTGTTCTTGTGAGTGATGACCTGTTCTTGTTAGTGTTGACCTGTTCTTGTTAGTGATGTCCTGTTCTTGTTAGTGATGACCTGTTCTTGTTAGTGATGACCTGTTCTTGTTAGTGATAATCTGTTCTTGTTAGTGATGATCTGTTCTTGTTAGTGATGACCTGTTCTTGTTAGTGATGACCTGTTCTTGTTAGTGATGTACTGTTCTTGTTAGTGATTTTCTGTTCTTGTTAGTGATGGCCTGTTCTTGTTAGTGATGACCTGTTCTTGTTAGTGATGACCTGTTCTTGTTAGTGATGACCTGTTCGTGTTAGTGATGACCTGTTCTTGTTAGTGATGACCTGTTCTTGTTAGTGATGACCTGTTCTTGTTAGTGATGACCTGTTCTTGTCAGTGATGACCTGTTCTTGTTAGTGATGACCTGATCTTGTTAGTGATAATCTGTTCTTGTTAGTGATGATCTGTTCTTGTTAGTGATGACCTGTTCTTGTTAGTGATGACCTGTTCTTGTTAGTGATGTCCTGTTCTTGTTAGTGATGACCTCTTCTTGTTAGTGATGACCTGTTCTTGTTAGTGATGACCTATTCTTGTTAGTGATGACCTGTTCTTGTTAGTGATGACCTGTTCTTGTTAGTGATGACCTGTTCTTGTTAGTGATGACCTGTTCTTGTTAGTGATGACCTGTTCTTGTTAGTGATGACCTGTTAGTGATGACCTGTTCTTGTTAGTGATGACCTGTTCTTGTTGGTGATGACCTGTTCTTGTTAGTGATGACCTGTTCTTGTTAGTGATGACCTGTTCTTGTTAGTGATGACCTGTTCTTGTTAGTGATGACATGTTCTTGTTAGTGATGACCTGTTCTTGTTAGTGATGACCTGTTCTTGTTAGTGATGACCTGTTCTTGTTAGTGATGACCTGTTCTTGTTAGTGATGTCCTGTTCTTGTTAGTGATGACCTGTTCTTGTTAGTGATGTCCTGTTCTTGTTAGTGATGACCTGTTCTTGTTAGTGATGACCTGTTCTTGTTAGTGTCTGTTCTTGTTGGTGATGACCTGTTCTTGTTAGTGATGTCCTGTTCTTGTTAGTGATGTACTGTTCTTGTTAGTGATGACCTGTTCTTGTTAGTGATGTCCTGTTCTTGTTAGTGATGACCTGGTCTTGTTAGTGATGACCTGTTCTTGTTAGTGATGTACTGTTCTTGTTAGTGATGACCTGTTCTTGTTAGTGATGACCTGTTCTTGTTAGTGATGACCTGTTCTTGTTAGTGATGACCTGTTCTTAGTGATAGTTCTTGATGACCTGTTCTTGTTAGTGATGACCTGTTCTTGTTAGTGATGACCTGTTCTTGTTAGTGATGACCTGTTCTTGTTAGTGATGACCTGTTCTTGTTAGTGATGACCTGTTCTTGTTAGTGATGACCTGTTCTTGTTAGTGATGACCTGTTCTTGTTAGTGATGACCTGTTCTTGTTAGTGATGACCTGTTCTTGTTGTGTGAGTGATGACCTGTTCTTGTTAGTGATGACCTGTTCTTGTTAGTGATGACCTGTTCTTGTTAGTGATGACCTGTTCTTGTTAGTGATGACCTGTTCTTGTTAGTGATGACCTGTTCTTGTTAGTGATGACCTGTTCTTGTTAGTGATAACCTGTTCTTGTAAGTGATGTCCTGTTCTTGTTAGTGATGACCTGTTCTTGTTAGTGATGACCTGTTCTTGTTAGTGATGTACGGTTCTTGTTAGTGATGACCTGTTCTTGTTAGTGATGACCTGTTCTTGTTAGTGATGACCTGTTCTTGTTAGTGATGACCTGTTCTTGTTAGTGATGACCTGTTCTTGTTAGTGATGACCTGTTCTTGTGAGTGATGACCTGTTCTTGTTAGTGATGACCTGTTCTTGTTAGTGATGACCTGTTCTTGTTAGTGATGACCTGTTCTTGTTAGTGATGACCTGTTCTTGTTAGTGATGACCTGTTCTTGTTAGTGATGACCTGTTCTTGTTAGTGATGACCTGTTCTTGTTAGTGATGACCTGTTCTTGTTAGTGATGACCTGTTCTTGTTAGTGATGACCTGTTCTTGTTAGTGATGACCTGTTCTTGTTAGTGATGACCTGTTCTTGTTAGTGATGACCTGTTCTTGTTAGTGATGACCTGTTCTTGTTAGTGATGACCTGTTCTTGTTAGTGATGACCTGTTCTTGTTAGTGATAACCTGTTCTTGTTAGTGATGACCTGTTCTTGTTAGTGATGACCTGTTCTTGTTAGTGATGACCTGTTCTTGTTAGTGATGACCTGTTCTTGTTAGTGATGACCTGTTCTTGTTAGTGATGACCTGTTCTGTTAGGGTGAGATGACCTGTTCTTGTTAGTGATGACCTGTTCTTGTTAGTGATGACCTAATTTGTTAGTGATGACCTGTTCTTGTTAGTGATGACCTGTTCTGTTAAAGATGACCTGTTCTTGTTAGTGATGACCCGTTCTTTGCTAGTGATAACCTCTTGGGGTGATGTCCTGTCTTGTTAGTGATGACCTGTTCTTGTTAGTGATGACCTGTTCTTGTTAGTGATGACCTGTTCTTGTTAGTGATGACCTGTTCTTGTTAGTGATGACCTGTTCTTGTTAGTGATGACCTGTTCTTGTTAGTGATAACCTGTTCTTGTAAGTGATGTCCTGTTCTTGTTAGTGATGACCTGTTCTTGTTAGTGATGACCTGTTCTTGTTAGTGATGTACGGTTCTTGTTAGTGATGACCTGTTCTTGTTAGTGATGACCTGTTCTTGTTAGTGATGAC
Organism: Homarus americanus; assembly: GCF_018991925.1. NCBI lineage: Eukaryota > Metazoa > Arthropoda > Malacostraca > Decapoda > Nephropidae > Homarus > Homarus americanus. The sequence goes on along the minus strand of NW_024725609.1, from coordinate 27,783 downwards.
CTGTTCTTGTTAGTGATGACCTGTTCTTGTTAGTGATGACCTGTTCTTGTTAGTGATGACCTGTTCTTGTGAGTGATGACCTGTTCTTGTTAGTGATGACCTGTTCTTGTTAGTGATGACCTGTTCTTGTTAGTGATGACCTGTTCTGTTAGTGATGACCTGTTCTGTGCTTAGCAAGTGATGACCTGTTCTTTGTTAGTGATGACCTGTTCTTAGGGGGTGATGACCTGTTCATTAGGGTGATGACCAGTCTTTGTTAGATGACCTGTCTTTGTTAGTGATGGACCTGTTCTTGTTAGTGATGACCTGTCTTTTGCTAGGGGTGATGACCAGTTCTTGTTAGTGATGTAACGTTCTTGTTAGTGATGTCCTGTCTTTGTTAGTGATGTCCTGTTCTTGTTATGATGACCTGCTCCCTTGTTAGTGATGTCCTGTTCTTGTTAGTGATGTCCTGTTCTTGTTAGTGATGTCCTGTTCTTGTTAGTGATGTCCTGTTCTTGTTAGTGATGTCCTGTTCTTGTTAGTGATGACCTGTTCTTGTTAGTGATGACCAGTTCTTGTTAGTGATGACCAGTTCTTGTTAGTGATGACCTGTTCTTGTTAGTGATGACCTGTTCTTGTTAGTGTTGACCTGTTCTTGTTAGTGATGACCTGTTCTTGTTAGTGATGACCTGTTCTTGTTAGTGATGTCATGTTCTTGTTAGTGATGTCCTGTTCTTGTTAGTGATGACCTGTTCTTGTTAGTGATGACCTGTTCTTGTTAGTGATGACCTGTTCTTGTTAGTGATGACCTGTTCTTGTTAGTGATGACCTGTTCTTGTTAGTGATGTTGTATCTTGTTAGTGATGACCTGTTCTTGTTAGTGATGACTGTTCTTGTTAGTGATGACCTGTTCTTGTTAGTGATGACCTGTTCTTGTTAGTGATGTCCTGTTCTTGTTAGTGATGACCTGTTCTTGATGATGTTCTTGTTAGTGATGACCTGTTCTTGTAGTGATGACCTCTGTTAGTGATGACCTGTTCTTGTTAGTGATGACCTGTTCTTGTTAGTGATGACCTGTTCTTGTTAGTGATGACCCTGTTCTTGTTAGTGATGACCTGTTCTGTGTGATGATTCTTGTTAGTGATGTCATGTTCTTGTTAGTGATGTCCTGTTCTTGTTAGTGATGACCTGTTCTTGTTAGTGATGACCACTTTTGAGTGATGACCTGTTCTTGTTAGTGATGACCTGTTCTTGTTAGTGATGACCTGTTCTTGTTAGTGATGACCTGTTCTTGTTAGTGATGACCTGTTCTTGTTAGTGATGACCTGTTCTTGTTAGTGATGACCTGTTCTTGTTAGTGATGACCTGTTCTTGTTAGTGATGACCTGTTCTTGTTAGTGATGACCTGTTCTTGTTAGTGATGACTGGACCTTTCTTGTTAGTGATGACCTGTTCTTGTTAGTGATGACCTGTTCTTATTATGACCTGTTCGAGTGATGACCTGTTCTTGTTAGTGATGACCTGTTCTTGTTAGTGATGACCTGTTCTTGTTAGTGATGACCTGTTCTTGTTAGTGATGACCTTTTTTTGTATTCTTATTAGTGATGACCTGTTCTTGTTAGTGATGACCTGTTTACATTGATGGTATTCTTATTATGATGACCTGTTCTTGATATGATGACCATTCTTGATGACTATTCTTGTTATTAATGTTCATCTTCTTTATTGTATTTTGGTTTCTTATCTCCTTTATTCCATTTAACGATGTTGTATCTTTTACTATCACTTTCTTTGGTTTGATTTTCTTTGTTTAAGCTATTGTTTTTTTTTGTTTTATACTTATCATTAACCAGGTTAACATTTATATTTATTTGTCTTTTGTTTAAGTTATTGTTTTGCTGAAGACTCGGTAACTATTGTTGATGTTGAGAACGGTAACTTTGGCGTTGAAGACACGTAACTATTGGTGGCGTTGAACCACGGTAACTATTGGTGGTGTTGAAGACCGGTAACCATTGTCGATTGTTTGCTTGTTTTTCTGAAGAACGGTAACTATTGGTGGTGTTGAAGACACGGTAACTATTGGTGGCGTTGAAGACACAGTAACTATTGGGTGAAACGGTAACTATTGGTGGCGTTGAAGACACGGTAACTATTGGTGGTGTTGAAGACACGGTAACTATTGGTGGTGTTGAAGACACGGTAACTATTGGTGGCGTTGAAGACACGGTAACTATTGGTGGCGTTGAAGACACGGTAACTATTGTGGTGTTGAAGACACGGTAACTATTGGTGGCGTTGAAGACACAGTAACTATTGGTGGTGTTGAAGACACGGTAACTATTGGTGGTGTTGAAGACACGGTAACTATTGGTGGCGTTGAAGACACGGAACTATTGGTGGCGTTGAAGACACGGTAACTATTGGTGGTGTTGAAGACACGGTAACTATTGGTGGCGTTGAAGACACAGTAACTATTGGTGGTGTTGAAGACACGGTAACTATTGGTGGCGTTGAAGACACGGTAACTATTGGTGGTGTTGAAGACACGGTAACTATTGCGGCGTTGAAGACACGGTAACTATTGGTGGCGTTGAAGACACGGTAACTATTGGTGGCGTTGAAGATACGGTAACTATTGGTGGCGTGAAGACACGGTAACTATTGGTGGCGTTGAAGACACGGTAACTATTGGTGTTGAAGACACGGTAACTATTGTGGCGTTGAAGACACGGTAACTATTGTGGCGTTGAAGACACGGTAACTATTGGTGGCGTTGAAACACGGTAACTATTGGTGGCGTTGAAGACACGGTAACTATTGGTGGCGTTGAAGACACGGTAACATTGGTGGCGTTGAAGACATGGTAACTATTGGTGGCGTTGAAGACACGGTAACTATTGGTGGCGTTGAAGACACGGTAACTATTGGTGGCGTTGAAGACACGGTAACTATTGGTGGCGTTGAAGACACGGTAACTATTCGTGGCGTTGAAGACACGGTAACTATTGGCATTGAAGACACAGTAACTATTCGTGGCGTTGAAGACACAGTAACTATTGTGGCGTTGAACACACGGTAACTATTGGTGGCGTTGAAGACACGGTAACTATTGTGGCGTTGAAGACACGGTAACTATTCGTGGCGTTGAAGACACGGTAACTATTGGTGGCATTGAAGACACAGTAACTATTCGTGGCGTTGAAGACACGGTAACTATTGGTGGCGTTGAAGACACGGTAACTATTGGTGGCGTTAAAGACACGGTAACTATTCGTGGCGTTGAAGACACGGTAACTATTCGTGGCGTTGAAGACACGGTAACTATTCGTGGCGTTGAAGACACGGTAACTATTGGTGGCGTTGAAGACACGGTAACTATTGGTGCTGAAGACACGGTAACTGTTGGTGGCGTTGAAGACACGGTAACTATTGGTGGCGTTGAAGACACGGTAACTATTGGTGGCATTGAAGACACGGTAACTATTGGTGGCGTTGAAGACACGGTAACTATTGGTGGCGTTGAAGACACGGTAACTATTGGTGGCATTGAAGACACAGTAACTATTCGTTTGAAGACACGGTAACTATTGGTGGCTTGAAGACACGGTAACTATTGTGGCGTTGAAGACACGGTAACTATTGGTGGCGTTGAAGACACGGTAACTATTGGTGGCTTGAAGACACGGTAACTATTGTGGCGTTGAAGACACGGTAACTATTGGTGGCATTGAAGACACGGTAACTATTGGTGGTGTTGAAGACGGTAACTATTCGTGGCGTTGAAGACACGGTAACTATTCGTGGCGTTGAAGACACAGTAACTATTGGTGGCGTTGGAGCAGTAACTATGGTGGCGTTGAAGACACGGTAACTATTGGTGGTGAAGACACGGTAACTTTGGTGGCGTTGAACCGCGGTAACTATTGGTGGCTTGAAGACACAGTAACTATTCGTGGCGTTGAAGACACGGTAACTATTGGTGGCGTTGAAGACACGGTAACTATTGGTGGCGTTGAACGGTAACTATTCGTGGCGTTGAAGACACGGTAACTATTCGTGGCGTTGAAGACACAGTAACTATTGGTGGTGTTGAACCACGGTAACTATTGGTGGCGTTGAAGACGGTAACTATTGGTGGCGTTGAAGACACAGTAATGGTGGTGTTGAAGACACGGTAACTGTTGGTGGCGTTGAAGACACGGTAACTATTCGTGGCGTTGAAGACACGGTAACTATTCGTGGCGTTGAAGACACAGTAACTATTGGTGGTGTTGAAGACACGGTAACTATTGGTGGCGTTGAAGACAGTAACTATTCGTGGCGTTGAAGACACAGTAACTATTGGTGGTGTTGAAGACACGGTAACTATTGGTGGCGTTGAGCACGGTAACTATTCGTGGCGTTGAACACGGTAACTATTCGTGGCGTTGAAGACACGGTAACTATTGGTGGCGTTGAAGACGGTAACTATTGGTGGCGTTGAAGACACGGTAACTATTGGTGGCGTTGAAGACACGGTAACTATTGGTGGCGTTGAAGACACGAGTAACTATTCGTGGCGTTGAAGACACGGTAACTATTCGTGGCGTTGAAGCAGTAACTATTGGTGGTGTTGAAGACACGGTAACTATTAGTGGCGTTGAACACGGTAACTATTGGTGGCATTGAAGACACAGTAACTATTCGTGGCGTTGAACATAACTTTGGTGGCGTTGAAGACACGGTAACTATTGGTGGCGTTGAAGACGGTAACTATTGGTGGCATTGAAGACACAGTAACTATTCGTGGCGTTGAAGACACGGTAACTATTGGTGGCGTTGAAGACACGGTAACTATTGGTGGCGTTGAAGACACGGTAACTATTCGTGGCGTTGAAGACACGGTAACTATTCGTGGCGTTGAAGACACGGTAACTAATGGTGGCGTTGAAGACACGGTAACTATTGGTGGCGTTGAAGACACGGTAACTATTGGTGGCGTTGAAGACACGGTAACTATTGGTGGCGTTGAAGACACGGTAACTATTGGTGGCGTTGAAGACGGTAACTATTCGTGGCGTTGAAGACACAGTAACTATTGGCGTGAAGACACAGTAACTATTCGTGGCGTTGAAGACCGGTAACTATTCGTGGCGTTGAAGACACGGTAACTATTGGTGGCGTTGAAGACACGGTAACTATTCGTGGCGTTGAAGACACGGTAACTATTCGTGGCGTTGAAGACACGGTAACTATTAATTGGCGTTGAAGACGGTAACTCCTGGTGGCGTTGAAGACACGGTAACTGTGGTGGTGACGGTAACTTGTGGCGTTGAAGACACGTGCTATTCGTGGCGTTGAAGAACGGTAACTATGGTGGCATTGAAGACACAGTAACTATTCGTGGCGTTGAAGACACGGTAACTATTGGCGTTGAAGACGGTAACTATTGGTGGCGTGAAGGTAACTGGTGGCGTTAAAGACACAGTAACTATTGGTGGCGTTGAAGACACGGTAACTATTGGTGGCGTTGAAGACACGGTAACTGGTGGCGTTGAAGACACGGTAATATTCGTGGCGTTGAAGACAGGTAACTATTGGTGGCGTTGAAGGGCTACTGGTGGCGTTGAAGACACGGTACCTTTGGTGGCGTTGAACACAGTAACTGTGGTGGCGTTGAAGACACGGTAACTATTGGTGGCGTTGAAGACACGGTAACTATTGGTGGCGTTGAAGACACGGTAACTATTGGTGGCGTTGAAGACACGGTAACTATTCGTGGCGTTGAAGACACGGTAACTATTGGTGGCGTTGAAGACACGGTAACTATTCGTGGCGTTGAAGACACGGTAACTATTGGTGGCGTTGAAGACACGGTAACTATTGGTGGCGTTAAGACACAGTAACTATTGGTGGCGTTGAAGACACAGTAACTATTGGTGGCGTTGAAGACACGGTAACTATTGGTGGCGTTGAAGACACGGTAACTATTGGTGGCGTTGAAGACACAGTAACTATTCGTGGCGTTGAAGACACGGTAACTATTGGTGGCGTTGAAGACACGGTAACTATTGGTGGCGTTGAAGACCGGTAACTATTGGTGGCGTTGAAGACACGGTAACTGGTGGCGTTGAAGACGGTAATATTGGTGGCGTTGAGAACGGTATATTGGTGGCGTTGAAGACACGGTAACTATTGGTGGCGTTGAAGACACGGTAACTATTGGTGGCGTTGAACCGGTAACTATTGGTGGCGTTGAAGACACGGTAACTATTCGTGGCGTTGAAGACATGGTAACTATTGGTGGCGTGAAGACGGTAACTATTGGTGGTGTTGAAGACGGTAACTATTGGTGGCGTTGAAGACACGGTAACTATTGGGCGTTGAAGACACGGTAACTATTGGTGGCGTTGAAGACACAGTAACTATTGGTGGCGTTGAAGACACGGTAACTATTGGTGGCGTTGAAGACACAGTAACTATTGGTGGCGTTGAAGACACAGTAACTATTGGTGGCGTTGAACACACGGTAACTATTGGTGGCGTTGAAGACACGGTAACTATTGGTGGCGTTGAAAACATGGTAACTATTGGTGGCGTTGAAGACGGTAACTATTGGTGGCGTTGAAGGCACAGTAACTATTGGTGGCGTTGAAGACACGGTAACTATTGGTGGCGTTGAAGACACGGTAACTATTGGTGGCGATGAAGACACGGTAACTATTGGTGGCGTTAAAGACACGGTAACTATTGGTGGCGTTGAAACCGGTAACTATTGGTGGCGTTGAAGACGGTAACTATTGGTGGCGTTAAAGACACAGTAACTATTGGTGGCGTTGAAGACACGGTAACTATTGGTGGCGTTGAAGATACGGTAACTATTGGTGGCGTTGAAAACATGGTAACTATAGGTGGCGTTGAAGACACGGTAACTATTGGTGGCGTTGAAGGCCAGTAACTGGTGGCGTTGAAGACACGGTAACTATTCGTGGCGTTGAAGACACGTAACTCTTCGTGGCGTTGAAGACACGGTAACTATGGTGGCGTTGAAGACACGGTAACTATTGGTGGCGTTGAAGACACGGTAACTATTGGTGGCGTTGAAGACACGGTAACTATTGGTGGCGTTGAAGACACGGTAACTATTAGTGGCGTTGAAGACACGGTAACTATTGGTGGCGTTGAAGACACGGTAACTATTGGTGGCATTGAAAACATGGTAACTATTGGTGGCATTGAAGACACAGTAACGATTGGTGGCGTTGAAGACACGGTAACTATTGTGGCGTTGAAGGCACAGTAACTATTGGGCGTTGAAGACACGGTAACTATTTGTGGCGTTGAAGACACGGTAACTATTGGTGGCGTTGAAGACATGGTAACTATTGGTGGCGTTGAAGACACGGTAACTATTGGGCGTTGAAGACACGGTAACTATTGGTGGCGTTGAAAACATGGTAACTATTGGTGGCGTTGAAGACACGGTAACTATTGGTGGCGTTAGACACGGTAACTATTGGTGGCGTTGAAAACATGGTAACTATTGGTGACGTTGAAGACACGGTAACTATTGGTGGCGTTGAAGACATGGTAACTATTGGTGGCGTTGAAGACATGGTAACTATTGGTGGCGTTGAAGACACGGTAACTATTGGTGGCGTTGAAGACACGGTAACTATTGGTGGCTGAAGACACGGTAACTATTGGTGGCGTTGAAGACACGGTAACTATTGGTGGCTGAAGACACGGTAACTATTGGTGGCGTTGAAAACATGGTAACTATTGGTGACGTTGAAGACACGGTAACTATTGGTGGCGTTGAAGACATGTAACTATTGGTGGCGTTGAAGACACGGTAACTATTGGTGGCGTTGAAGACACGGTAACTATTGGTGGCGTTGAAGACACGGTAACTATTGGTGGCGTTGAAAACATGGTAACTATTGGTGACGTTGAAGACACGGTAACTATTGGTGGCGTTGAAGACGGTAACTATTGGTGGCGTAAAACCAGTAACTATTGGTGGCGAAGACACGGTAACTATTGGTGGCGTTGAAGACACGGTAACTATTGGTGGCGTTAAGACACGGTAACTATTGGTGGCGTTGAAGGCACAGTAACTATTGGTGGCGTTAGACACAGAACTATTGGTGGCGTTGAAACATGGTAACTATTGGTGGCGTTGAAGACACGGTAACTATTGGTGGCGTTGAAGACACAGTAGCTATTGGTGGCGATGAAGACACAGTAACTATTGGTGGCGTTGAAGACACGGTAATTATTGGTGGCGTTGAGAACATGGTAACTATTGGTGGCGTTGAAGACACAGTAACTATTGGTGGCGTTGAAGACACAGTAACTATTGTGGCGTTACACAGTAACTACTGGTGGCGTTGAAGACGCAGTAACTATTGGTGGCGTTGAAGACACGGTAACTATTGGTGGCGTTGAAGACACGTGCCTGTTGGTGGCGTTGAAGAGACAGTAACTATTGGTGGCGTTGAAAACATGTTAACTATTGGTAGCGTTGAAGACACGGTAACTATTGTGGCGTTGAAGACACAGTAACTATTGGTGGCGTTGAAGACACGGTAACTATTGGTGGCGTTGAAGACACGGTAACTATTGGTGGCGTTGAAGACATGGTAACTATTGTGGCGTTGAAGACACGGTAACTATTGTGGCGTTGAAGACACGGTAACTATTGGTGGCGTTGAAGACACGGTAACTATTGGTGGCGTTGAAGACACGGTAACTATTGGTGGCGTTGAAGACACGGTAACTATTGGTGGCGTTGAAGACAGTAACTCCTGGTGGCGTTGAAGACACAGTAACTATTGGTGGCGTTGAAGACACAGTAACTCCTGGTGGCGTTGAAGACACGGTAACTATGGTGGCGTTGAAGACGGTAACTATTGGTGGCGTTGAAGACATGGTAACTATTGGTGGCGTTGAAGACACGGTAACTATTGGTGGCGTTGAAGACGCAGTAACTATTGGTGGCGTGAAGACACGGTAACTATTGGTGGCGTTGAAGACGCAGTAACTATTGGTGGCGTTGAAGACGCAGTAACTATTGGTGGCGTTGAAGACACAGTAACTCCTGGTGGCGTTGAAGACACGGTAACTATTGGTGGCGTTGAAGACACGGTAACTATTGGTGGCGTTGAAGAACATGGTAACTATTGGTGGCGTTGAAGACACGGTAACTATTGGTGGCGTTGAAGACGCAGTAACTATTGGTGGCGTTGAAGACACGGTAACTATTGGTGGCGCTGAAGCACGGTAACTAGTGGTGTTGAAGACACGGTAACTCCTGGTGGCGTTGAAGACACGGTAACTATTGGTGGCGTTGAAGACACGGTAACTATTGGTGGCGTTGAAGACGCAGTAACTATTGGTGGCGTTGAAGACACAGTAACTATTGGTGGCGTTGAACATACGTAACTATTGGTGGCGTTGAAGACACGGTAACTATTTGTGGCGTTGAAGACACGGTAACTAGTGGCGTTGAAGACACGGTAACTATTGGTGCCGTGACACACTCATCAGTTCCCGGCCGTGAACACCATCAGTGTCCCTCTGGCCGACACACTCATCAGTGCCCCCGCCGGACACACTCATCAGTGTTCCCCTGGCCGTGACACACTCATCAGTGCCCTGGCCTGACACACCATCAGTGTTCCCCTGGCCGTGACACACTCATCAGTGTTCCCCGGCCGGACACACTCATCAGTGTTCCCCCTGGCCGTGACACACTCATCAGTGTTCCCCTGGCCGTGACACACTCATCAGTGTTCCTGGCCGTGACACCATCAGTGTTCCCCCTGGCCGTGACACACTCATCAGTGTTCCCTGGCCGTGACACACTCATCAGTGTTCCCCTGGCCGTGACACACTCATCAGTGTTCCTGGCCGTGACACACTCATCAGTGTTCCCTGGCCGTGACAGACTCATCAGTGTTCCCCTGGCCGTGACACACTCATCAGTGTTCCCTCTGGCCGTGACACACTCATCAGTGTTCCCCCTGTGACACACTCATCAGTGTTCCCTGGCCGACACACTCATCAGTGTTCCCTGGCCGTGACACACTCATCAGTGTTCCCCCTGCCGTGACACACTCATCAGTGTTCCCCTGGCCGTGACACACTCATCAGTGTTCCTCTGGCCGTGACACACTCATCAGTGTTCCTGGCCGTGACACACTCATCAGTGTTCCCCTGGCCGTGACACACTCATCAGTGTTCCTCTGGCAGTGACACACTCATCAGTGTTCCCCCCGTGACACACTCATCAGTGTTCCCTGGCCGTGACACACTCATGAGTGTTCCCCTGGCCGTGACACACTCATCAGTGTTCCCTGGCCGTGACACACTCATCAGTGTTCCCTGGCAGTGACACACTCATCAGTGTTCCTCTCCGACACACTCATCAGTGTTCCTCTGGCCGTGACACACTCATCAGTGTTCCCCCTGGCCGACACACTCATCAGTGTCCCTGGCCGTGACACACTCATCAGTGTTCCCTCTGGCAGACACACTCATCAGTGTTCCTGGCCGTGACACACTCATCAGTGTTCCCTGGCCGTGACACACTCATCAGTGTTCCCCTGGCCGTGACACACTCATCAGTGTTCCCTCTGGCCGTGACACACTCATCAGTGTTCCCCCTGGCAGTGACACACTCATCAGTGTTCCCCCTGTCCGTGACACACTCATCAGTGTTCCCCCTGGCCGTGACACACTCATCAGTGTTCCCCCTGGCCGTGACACACTCATCAGTGTTCCCCCTGGCCGTGACACTCTCCTCGCGTCAGTTGGTTGGGGTTAGTAAGGGAGGTTCAGGAGGCTTCACTAAGGCAAACATGGCGTTGTAGTCCAGGCCTTTTGATCAATGTTTATTTACTAATTGTACCAATGTCATGTTGGTTGGGAAACAGGGTCAGCTATTGTAGTTATGTATATCTGCTTATGTTGTAACACGATGAGGTAACCTGTGGTGTAATGGTTGGCATACTTTCTTTGCAAGCTATTGTGTTCAGGATTAATGGTTAGCCTGTGCAGTTGGTGAGTTGTCCGGTCCGGTTGGCGATATTTAGGATGGTTCGAGCACCGGCCATCCAGTATTCTTAACACGATGGTCACGTGTTATAGGCAGACATACGTCACAGCACACCACCTGATGAGTGTGGTCAGATAGTTGAGAGGAAACTCACTTGGACTTCCCACCTTGGGTCTCTCAAGACTTGGTTGCTTTAAGGCTCACACTGGTGGTGCTACACTCCTCTCGTTACACAGGTGATAGTGGTGTCAAACATCGACATTAGATATAAGGTTCACTCATCGGTAACACTGGCTCACGAGGTCTTAAGTAACGTTCGTCTCCTCAGCTCAAGTCTCCGGCAGTTGTACCTTGGACTCCCGGAGATGCACTTCTTTCCACACTTAACTGTTTGCTGGCGTCTAACTTGTAGTAGTCTTTCCTTCTTTTACCCGAAGCAGTGTGTTATTTACTGCTGCTGCTAAAATTTCCAGTGCCGAGTTGTGAGCAATTCTCGTGGCCCTGAAGGTGATTTTCACCCTTGAGAACTAGAGTTTTACCATTTATAAGGACTCGAGAAGAACCCCTGAAGCTCTAGAATCTTTTAATCCACTCCAGCCTCTGCTTATTGAGATAGTGGAGTGGCTCTTCCTTATGGGGTGACGTGACGTGGGCTCAGGTCAGATTCTGTTGGGTAAATGTGTCGGGCAATGAGAAGGTTGACAAGGTGGCCCCGGCCTCTGCGTCACACCCAGCCCCTTGTGCTTCAACCACTCTCATGTGTAATGTTTGCCACTGTTGTTACCCGAGCGAGCTCTCACACAAAATCAATTGCCAGCGTCTTCTCTTGTCGAGGATCACAGTTACAGGTCTGAGTGTGGTGGGTGACTGCCAGTTTACTAGAAGTCTATGTGGAACAACAACAAGAGGTAAATCTCATGTCTCTCTTGTCTGATAAACTGAACTGTCTCCTATATATAATTACTAGTTAATCTCTCATAACTATAACTACTTGGTACAGTATTATACCATTTGTCAAACATAATTACCACTGACTCACACACCTGTAACTTGTATCATAATGCTTGCTGGTGTTGCCGACCGGCGATGATAATAATAATAATAATAATAATAATAATAATAATAATAATAATAATAATAATAATAATAATAATAGTAATGGAATGAAAGGAGAATTATGACGTGTCGTAAGGTACAGAACTTGGTCACGTACGTTTTTTGAGTATATTTGCTTCTCGTGACGATGACTCCTGATACACGCGTGACTTGGGAGCAGAAACTATGGGACGACTTCTTCAGTATCACAAACTGCAAGCCTCGACTCCTCCCTTGAAGATGATGATGGTATTGCCTGGTGAAGAAAGTGGTTACCTTTGACCTGTTAAGGGATACTGGTCATTGATGTACCCCAGGCCCGAACCAACTACCCTCAATGCAGTAGGCAAATGTTTTATCCCCAAGACCACCGTGTCCATACAGAAAAAAACCCGGTAATTAAATACTGTACGGTTAAATACTGTTTATTAGATGACCTTTGGCACTGGTCTAATACTGCCCACTCTCTCTTAGTCATGACAACGCCCTACATACACTATATTGGCTGTACGTTTATAAGTACTTCTACGGTGTGTTAAGTCAGCGCCAAGTCTTTAATATTCTTACTCCACCATCGCTTAATCGCAAGCTACTGTACCCTGAACTGGTGCCGAGTACATGGCCTTCGTTGTACTGAGAACATTGTTAACACCACCATCTTGTTAGCCAGAAGTTAACACCACCATCTTCTTAGCCAGAAGATATCGCCACCATCTTGTTAGCCAGAAGTTAAGACCACCATCCTGTAAACCAGATGTTAACACCACCATCTTGTGAGCCAGAAGTTAACACCACCATCCTGTAAACCAGATGTTAACACCACCATCTTGTGAGCCAGAAGTTAACACCACCATCCTGTTAGCCAGAAGTTAACACCACCATCTTGCTGGTCAGAAGTTAACACCACCATCTTGTTAGCCAGTATTTAACACCACCATCTTGTTAGCCAGAAGTTAACACCACCATCTTGTTAGCCAGAAGTTAACACCACCATATTGTTAGCCAAAAGTTAACATCACCATCTTGTTAGCCAGAAGTTAACACCACCATAAAATCAGTCTTATTATTAAACAAACACTCTCGTCGTTGGTTGAGAGTCTCCGTACATAACAAAAAGCTGTTTGTTATGTAAGAAGGGAGGCAGTGGGGGCGTGAGACAACCACAAAACGTTCTAAAATTCGACAGGATGTGACCGTGGGAAGGTTGGTCAGGTTGGGCTGGGTTACGTTTGGGTTGGTTTGGTTAGGTTTGGTTTGGTTTGTTTTGGTTAGGTTAGATTAGGTTGCTACTGTTTTATGCCTGACTATGGTAAGTGTAACACCCCGCTTAATAGCAATTGGCTGATCTACCCGCCACAGTGAACTGGCTAGACGCGGACACTAGCTTGGCCGAGGTACTGACTGCCTTCGCTGAGGTACTGACTGTCTCTGCCGAGGTACTGACTGTCTTGGCTGAGGTACTGACTGTCTTGACTGAGGTACTGACTGTCTTGGCTGAGGTACTTGACTGTCTTGGCCGGAACAATACTAGCTCCTACCTGCTACTGACTGGTTCAGCTGGGATATTAACTGAACCGGTATGGGACAGTGACTGGCTGTAAGGAGGTGCCACTTGTTGTGATTAATCTAACCTAACACACTCAACCTAACACACTCAATCTAACACACTCTACCTAACACACTCAACCTAACACACTCAACCTTATACACCCTACATAACACACTCTACATAACACTCTCTAAATAACACACTTTACATAACACACACTACATAACACATTCTACATAACACACTCAACCTAATACACTCAACCTGACACACTCTACATAACACACTCAACCTAATCATACCCAACCTAACACACTACATAACACACACTACTTAACGCACTACATAACACACTACATAAAACTCTACATAACGTACTCTACATAACACTCTACATAACGCACTCTACCTAACGCACTCAACCTAACACACTCTACATAACACACTCTACATAACGCACTCTACATAACGCACTCTACATGACACACTCAACCTAACACACTCTACATAACACACTCTAAATAACACACTCTACATAACGCACGCTACATAACGCACGCTACATAACACACTCTTCATAATGCACTACATAACGCACTCTACATAACGCACTCTACGTAACACTACATAACGCACTCTACATAACGCACTACATAACACTACATAACACACTACATAACGCATTTTACATAACGCACTACATAACACACTCTACTTAATGCACTACATAACTCTACTTAACGTACTCTACATAACGCACTCTACGTAACACACACTACGTAACACACACTACGTAACACACACACACTACATAACACACACACTACATAACACACTCTACATAAAGCCCTCTTTACATAACACGCACTCTACATAACGCTCTCTACATAACGCACTCTACGTAACACACACTACGTAACACACACACACACTACATAACACACACACAACATAACACACTCTACATAAAGCCCTCTTTACATAACACACTCTCTACATAACACACTTTACATAACGCACTCTACATAACCCAAAGTCAATATTCCGGGTGCGATTTAAAGCTATTTAAACCACAATTGAGGACTGAGTTGGTTATGTCAAGACACTCAGAGCGGGGAAGATAAACTTGACCATATTAGGATGTCAAAAAGCCATTATAGTTTGCCATGATGTGACAGCTAATGCATTATGATGTCAGCATCGGAAAGCTACTGTGTCATGCTCCGTTCATTAGGCCAGGGAGGTATACATTTGATGTCATTATATAATGCTTGATGGTTGTGTGGGGTGATCCTGTGGAATGACGATGAGAGATGGGCTCAGCTTGGCTCACTCACTCACACAAAGCATCACGAGGACATGTACTGTAGACTTGATCTGTAGAGTGTAACGCATCTCTGCATGGTGACAGACTGTCATAACACACACACGAGAACTGCACAAGTTGAATGTTACGAAATGGAAGAGTTTTACCAATTTATGCAGCACAACACTTGTATTACTGTTTGATGGCGGAGTGTTAACTGTCAAGACAAACACACACTTGACGCCCACCTTCACACACAACACACACACAACACACACACACACACATACACACACACACACACATACACACACACAACACACACACACACACACACACACACACACACACACACACACACACACACACACACACACACACACACACACACACACCTCACCACGGGTAAACAACAACTTTTGTCACATTTGGCCGACCACCACCGACATGTCGCAGCTGTAGGTCCCCTCTTCCCTAGTATTATTATCGCTGCTCTAACAATAAGACGCCTCCACCTGACGCACCTTACATGACGCGCTGTTGATAGTCGGAAACTACACGCAAAAATACCACAAGTTGTGTATCATGGTGAATAAGAAGAACAGTGGTACATGTAATGTATCATGGTGAACAAGAAGAACAGTGGTACATGTAATGTATCATGGTGAACAAGAAGAACAGTGGTACATGCAATGAATCATGGTGAACAAGAAGAACATTGGTACAAGTTATGTATCATGGTGAACAAGAAGAACAGTGGTACATGCAATGAATCATGGTGAACAAGAAGAACATTGGTACAAGTTATGTATCATGGTGAACAAGAAGAACAGTGGTACATGTAATGTATCATGGTGAACAAGAAGAACAGTGGTACATGTAATGTATCATGGTGAACAAGAAGAACAGTGGTACATGCAATGAATCATGGTGAACAAGAAGAACATTGGTACAAGTTATGTATCATGGTGAATAAGAAGAACAGTGGTACATGTAATGTATCATGGTGAACAAGAAGAACAGTGGTACATGTAATGTATCATGATGAACAAGAAGAACAGTGGTACAAGTTATGTATCATGGTGAATAAGAAGAACAGTGGTACATGTAATGTATCATGGTGAACAAGAAGAACAGTGGTACATGTAATGTATCATGGTGAACAAGAAGAACAGTGGTACATGCAATGAATCATGGTGAACAAGAAGAACATTGGTACAAGTTATGTATCATGGTGAATAAGAAGAACAGTGGTACATGTAATGTATCATGGTGAACAAGAAGAACAGTGGTACATGCAATGAATCATGGTGAACAAGAAGAACATTGGTACAAGTTATGTATCATGGTGAATAAGAAGAACAGTGGTACATGTAATGTATCATGGTGAACAAGAAGAACAGTGGTACATGTAATGTATCATGGTGAACAAGAAGAACAGTGGTACATGCAATGAATCATGGTGAACAAGAAGAACATTGGTACAAGTTATGTATCATGGTGAACAAGAAGAACAGTGGTACATGCAATGAATCATGGTGAACAAGAAGAACATTGGTACAAGTTATGTATCATGGTGAACAAGAAGAACAGTGGTACATGTAATGTATCATGGTGAACAAGAAGAACATTGGTACAAGTTATGTATCATGGTGAACAAGAAGAACAGTGGTACATGCAATGAATCATGGTGAACAAGAAGAACATTGGTACAAGTTATGTATCATGGTGAACAAGAAGAACAGTGGTACAAGTTATGTATCATGGTGAACAAGAAGAACAGTGGTACATGTAATGTATCATGATGAACAAGAAGAACAGTGGTACATGTAATGAATTATGGTGAACAAGAAGAACAGTGGGTCACGTTATATATCATGGTGAACAAGAAGAACAGTGGTACAAGTTATGTATCATGGTGAACAAGAAGAACAGTGGTACATGTATTGTATCATGGTGAACAGGAAGAACAGTGGTACATGTAATGTATCATGATGAACAAGAACAACAGTGGTACATGTGATGTATCATGGTGAACAAGAAGAACAGTGGTACATGTAATGTATCATGGTGAACAAGAAGAACAGTGGTACATGTAATGTATCATGGTGAACAACAAGAATAGTGGTACATGTAATTTATCATGGTGAACAACAAGAACAGTGGTACATGTATTGTATTATGGTGAACAAAAATACAGTGGTACATGTACTGCATCATGGTGAACAACAAGAACAGTGGTACAAATTATGTATCATGGTGAACAACAACAACAACATCAACAGTAGTACAACCTAGCCATGTATCATGGTGAACAACAACAACAACAGTAGTACAACAAATCATGTATCATGGTGAACAACAACAACAACATCAACAGTAGTACAACCTAGCCATGTATCATGGTGAACAACAACAACAACAGTAGTACAACAAGTCATGTATCATGGTGAACAACAACAACAACAGTAGTACAACAACAACAACACCAACAGTGGTACAACAAGTCATGTATCATGGTGAACAACAACAACAACAGTAGTACAGCAACACCAACAGCAGTAGTACAACAAGCCATGTATCATGGTGAACAACAACAACAACAGTAGTACAACAAGTCATGTATCATGGTGAACAACAACAACAGTAGTACAACAACAACAACAACAGTAGTACAACAAGTCATGTATAATGGTGAACAATAACAACAACAGTAGTACAACAAGTCATGTATCATGGTGATCAATAACAACAACAACAGTAATACAGCAAGTCATGTATCATGGTGATCAATAACAACAACAATATTACAACAACAACAACAACAGTAGTACAACAAGTCATGTATCATGGTGAACAATAACAACAACAACAGTAGTACAACAACAACAGTAGTACAACAAGTCATGTATAATGGTGAACAATAACAACAACAGTAGTACAACAAGTCATGTATCATGGTGATCAATAACAACAACAACAGTAATACAGAAAGTCATGTATCATGGTGATCAATAACAACAACAATATTACAACAACAACAACAACAGTAGTACAGCAAGTCATGTATCATGGTGATCAATAACAACAACAATATTACAACAACAACAACAACAGTAGTACAACAAGTCATGTATCATAGTGAACAATAACAACATCAGTAGTACAACAACGAAAACAACAACAACAGTAGTACAACAAGTCATGTATCATGGTGACCAATAACAACAACAACAGCAGTACAACATCTCATGTATCACGGTGAACAACAACAACAACAGTAGTACAAGTCATGTATCATGGTGAACAATATCAACAGCAAATTCAACAAAAACAGTAGAACAACAAGTCATGTATCATGTTGAAAAACAACAACAACCGTAGTACAACAAGTCATGCATCATGGTGAACAAAATCAACAACAGCAACAACAACAACAGGAGTATAACACGTCATGTATCATGGTGAACAACAACAACAACGGTAGTACAACAAGTCATGTATCATGGTGAACAACAACAACAGTAGCACAACAACAACAACAACAACAACAACAGTAGTACAACAACAACAACCAACAGTAGTACAACAAATCATGTATCATGGTGAACAATAACAACAACAGTAGTACAACAAGTCATGTATCATGGTGAACAACAACAACAACAACAACAGTAGTAGTACAACAAGTCATGTATCATGGTGAAAAACAACAACAGTAGTACAACAAGTCATGTATCATAGTGAACAATAACAACAACAACAATAGTAGCACAACAACAACAACAACAGTAGTACAAGTCATGTATCATGGTGAACAACAACAACAACAGTAATACAACAAGTCATGTATCATGGTGAACAAAATCAACAACAGCAACAACAACAACAACAGGAGTATAACACGTCATGTATCATGGTGAACAACAACAACAACGGTAGTACAACAAGTCATGTATCATGGTGAACAACAACAACAACAACAGTAGCACAACAACAACAACAACAACAACAGTAGTACAACAACAACAACCAACAGTAGTACAAGTCATGTATCATGGTGAACAACAACAACAACAGTAATACAACAAATCATGTATCATGGTGAACAACAACAACAACAAAAGTAGCACACCAACAACAATAACAGTAGTACAATAAGTCATGTATCATGGTTAACAACAACAACAACAGAAATACAACAAGTCGTGTATCATGGTGAACAACAAAAACAACAACAACAGTAGCACAACAACAACAACAGTAGTACAACAAGTCATGTATCATGGTGAACAACAACAACAACAACAGTAGTACAATAAGTCAAGTATCATGGTGAACAACAACAACAACAGTAGTACAACAAGTCATATATCATGGTGAACAACAACAACAACAACAATAGTAGCACAACAACAACAAAAGTAGTACAACAAGTCATGTATCATGGTGAACAACAACAACAACAACAGTAGTACAATAAGTCAAGTATCATGGTGAACAACAACAACAACAGTAGTACAACAAGTCATATATCACGGTGAACAACAACAACAACAACAATAGTAGCACAACAACAACAACAGTAGTACAACAAGTCATGTATCATGGTGAACAACAACAACAACAACAACAGTAGTACAACAAGTCATATATCATGGTAAACAACAACAGCAACAACAACAATAGCACAACAACAACAACAACAGTAGTACAACAAGTCGTGCATCATGGTGAACAACAACAACAACAACAATAGTAGCACAACAACAACAACAGTCGTACAACAAGTCATGTATCATGGTGAACAACAACAACAACAACAGTAGTACAAAAAGTCATGTATCATGGTGAACAACAACAACAACAGTAGTACAAAAAGCCATGTATCATGGTGAACAACAACAACAACAACAGTAGTGCAACAAGTCATGTATCATGGTGAACAACAACAACAACAGTAGTACAACAAGTCATGTATCATGGTGAACAATAACAACAACAACAGTAGTACAACAACAACAGCAACAGTAGTACAACAATACATGTATCATGGTGAACAACAACAACAACAGTAGTACAACAACAACAGTAGTACAACAAGTCATGGCAGTATGATTGAACAACAACAACAACGGTAGTGCAACAAGTCATGTATCATGGTGGTAGCAACAACAACAAAGTAGTACAACAAGTCATGCCATCATGGCGAACAACAACAACAACAGTGGTACAACAAGTCATGTATCGCGGTGAACAACAACAACAACAGTGATGCAACAAGTCATGTATCATGGTGAACAATAACAACAACAACAATAATAGTAGCACAACAACAACAACAACAGTAGGCTAAAGTCATGTATCATGGTGAACTATAACAACAACAGTAATACAACAAGTCCGTGTATCATGGTGAACAACAACAACAACAAGTACAACAAGTCATGTATCATGGTGAACAATAACAACAACAACAATAGTAGCACAACAACAACAACAACAGTAGTACAAGTCATGTATCATGGTGAACAACAACAACAACAGTAATACAACAAGTCATGTTTCATGGTGAACAACAACAACAACAGTAGTACAACAAGTCATGTATCATGGCGAACAACAACAACAACAGTAGTACAACAAGTCATGTTTCATGGTGAACAACAACAACAACAGTAGTACAACAAGTCATGTATCATGGTGAACAACAAAAATAACAACAGTTTGTACAACAAGTCATGTTTCATGGTGAACAACAACAACAACAGTAGTACAACAAGTCATGTATCATGGTGAACAACAACAACAACAACAGTAATACAAGTCATGTATCATGGTGAACAACAACAACAACAGTAGTACAACAAGTCATGTATCATGGCGAACAACAACAACAACAGTAGTACAACAAGTCATGTATCATGGTGAACAACAACAACAACAGTAGTACAACAAGTCATGTTTCATGGTGAACAACAACAACAACAGTAGTACAACAAGTCATGTATCATGGTGAACAACAACAACAGTAGTACAATAAGTCATGTTTCATGGTGAACAACAACAACAACAGTAGTACAACAAGTCATGTATCATGGTGAACAACAACAACAACAGTAGTACAACAAGTCATGTATCATGGTAAACAACAACAACAACAACAACAGTAATACAACAAGTCATGTTTCATGGTGAACAACAACAACAACAGTAGTACAACAAGTCATGTATCATGGTGAACAACAACAACAACAGTAGTACAACAAGTCATGTATCATGGCGAACAACAACAACAACAACAACAGTAATACAACAAGTCATGTTTCATGGTGAACAACAACAACAACAGTAGTACAACAAGTCATGTATCATGGTGAACAACAACAACAACAACAGTAATACAACAAGTCATGTTTCATGGTGAACAACAACAACAACAGTAGTACAACAAGTCATGTATCATGGCGAACAACAACAACAACAGTAGTACAACAAGTCATGTTTCATGGTGAACAACAAAAACAACAGTAGTACAACAAGTCATGTATCATGGTGAACAACAACAACAACAGTAGTACAACAAGTCATGTATCATGGCGAACAACAACAACAACAACAGTAATACAACAAGTCATGTTTCATGGTGAACAACAACAACAACAGTAGTACAACAAGTCATGTATCATGGTGAACAACAACAACAACAACAGTAATACAACAAGTCATGTTTCATGGTGAACAACAACAACAACAGTAGTACAACAAGTCATGTATCATGGCGAACAACAACAACAACAGTAGTACAACAAGTCATGTTTCATGGTGAACAACAACAACAACAGTAGTACAACAAGTCATGTATCATGGTGAACAACAAAAATAACAACAGTTTGTACAACAAGTCATGTTTCATGGTGAACAACAACAACAACAGTAGTACAACAAGTCATGTATCATGGTGAACAACAACAACAACAGTAGTACAACAAGTCATGTTTCATGGTGAACAACAACAACAACAGTAATACAACAAGTCATGTTTCATGGTGAACAACAACAACAACAGTAGTACAACAAGTCATGTATCATGGTGAACAACAACAACAACAGTAGTACAAGTCATGTATCATGGTGAACAACAACAACAACAGTAATACAACAAGTTATGTTTCATGGTGAACAACAACAACAACAGTAGTACAACAAGTCAGGTTTCATGGTGAACAACAACAACAACAGTAATACAACAAGTTATGTTTCATGGTGAACAACAACAACAACAGTAGTACAACAAGTCATGTATCATGGCGAACAACAACAACAACAGTAGTACAAGTCATGTATCATGGTGAACAACAACAACAACAGTAATACAACAAGTTATGTTTCATGGTGAACAACAACAACAACAGTAGTACAACAAGTCATGTATCATGGTGAACAACAACAACAACAGTAGTACAAGTCATGTATCATGGTGAACAACAACAACAACAGTAATACAACAAGTTATGTTTCATGGTGAACAACAACAACAACAGTAGTACAACAAGTCAAGTATCATGGTGAACAACAACAACAACAGTAGTACAACAAGTCATGTTTCATGGTGAACAACAACAACAACAGTAGTACAACAAGTCATGTTTCATGGTGAACAACAACAACAACAGTAATACAACAAGTCATGTTTCATGGTGAACAACAACAACAACAGTAGTACAACAAGTCATGTATCATGGTGAACAACAACAGTAGTACAAATGTCATGTTTATGTGAACAACAACAACAACAACAGTAGTACAACAAGTCATGTTTCATGGTGAACAACAACAACAACAGTAATACAACAAGTCATGTTTCATGGTGAACAACAACAACAACAGTAGTACAACAAGTCATGTTTCATGGTGAACAACAACAACAACAACAGTAGTACAACAAGTCATGTTTCATGGTAAACAACAACAGCAACAACAGTAGTACAACAAGTCATGTTTCATGGTGAACAACAACAACAACAGTAATACAACAAGTTATGTTTCATGGTGAACAACAACAACAACAGTAGTACAACAAGTCATGTTTCATGGTGAACAACAACAACAACAACAGTAGTACAACAAGTCATGTATCATGGTGAACAACAACAACAAAAACAGTAATACAACAAGTCATGTATCATGGTGAACAACAACAACAACAGTAGTACAAGTCATGTATCATGGTGAACAACAACAACAACAGTAGTACAACAAGTCATGTATCATGGTGAACAACAATAACAACAGTAGTACAACAAGTCGTTTCATGGTGAAACAACAACAACAACAGTAGTACAACAAGTCATGTATCATGGCGAACAACAACAACAAATAACAGTAATACAACAAGTCATGTTTGGCGGTGAACAAATAACAACAACAGTAGTACAAATGTCATGTATCATGGCGAACAACAACAACAACAGTAATACAACAAGTCATGTTTCATGGTGAACAACAACAACAACAGTAGTACAACAAGTCATGTATCATGGCGAACAACAACAACAACAACAGTAATACAACAAGTCATGTTTCATGGTGAACAACAACAACAACAGTAGTACAACAAGTCATGTATCATGGCGAACAACAACAACAACAACAGTAATACAACAAGTCATGTTTCATGGTGAACAACAACAACAACAGTAGTACAACAAGTCATGTATCATGGTGAACAACAACAACAACAGCAGTACAACAAGTCATGTTTCATGGTGAACAACAACAACAACAGTAATACAACAAGTCATGTTTCATGGTGAACAACAACAACAACAGTAGTACAAGTCATGTTTCATGGTGAACAACAACAACAACAGTAATACAACAAGTCATGTTTCATGGTGAACAACAACAACAACAGTAGTACAAGTCATGTATCATGGTGAACAACAACAACAACAGCAGAACAACAAGTCATGTTTCATGGTGAACAACAACAACAACAGTAATACAACAAGTCATGTTTCATGGTGAACAACAACAACAACAGTAGTACAAGTCATGTTTCATGGTGAACAACAACAACAACAGTAGTACAACAAGTCATGTTTCATGGTGAACAACAACAACAACAATAGTACAACAAGTCATGTTTCATGGTGAACAACAACAACAGTAATACAACAAGTCATGTTTCAAGGTGAACAACAACAACAACAGTAGTACAACAAGTCATGTATCATGGCGAACAACAACAACAGTAGTACAACAAGTCATGTTTCATGGTGAACAACAACAACAACAGTAGTACAACAAGTCATGTATCATGGCGAACAACAACAACAACAGTAGTACAACAAGTCATGTTTCATGGTGAACAACAACAACAACAGTAGTACAACAAGTCATGTATCATGGCGAACAACAACAACAACAGTAATACAACAAGTCATGTTTCATGGTGAACAACAACAACAACAGTAGTACAACAAGTCATGTATCATGGCGAACAACAACAACAACAACAGTAATACAACAAGTCATGTTTCATGGTGAACAACAACAACAACAGTAGTACAACAAGTCATGTATCATGGTGAACAACAAAAATAACAACAGTTTGTACAACAAGTCATGTTTCATGATGAACAACAACAACAACAGTAGTACAAAAAGTCATGTATCATGGTGAACAACAACAACAACAACAGTAGTACAACAAGTCATGTATCATGGTGAACAACAACAACAACAGTAGTACAACAAGTCATGTATCATGGTGAACGACAACAACAACAACAGTAGTACATTAAGTCATGTATCATGGTGAGCAACAACAACAACAACAGTAGTACAGCAACAACAGCAACAACAGTAGTACAACAAGTCATGTATTATGGTGAACAATAACAACGACAAAAGAAGTACAACAAGTTATGTATCACGGTGAACAATAACAACAACAGTAGTTCAACAAGTCATGTATCATAGTGAACAACAAGAACAACAGTAGTACAACAAGTCATGTATCATGGTGAACAACATCAACAACAACAACAACAACAGTAGTACAACAAGTCATGTATCATGGTGAACAACAACATTAGTAGTACAAAAAGTCATGTATCATGGTGAACAATAACAACAACAAGAGTAGTACAACAAGTCTTGTATCATGGTGAACAACAACAACAACAAAAGTAGTACAACAAGTCATGTATCATGGTGAACAACAACAACAACAGGAGTACAACAACAACAACAACAGTAGTACAACAAGTCATGTATCATGGTTAACAATAACAACAACATTAGTACAACAACAATAGCAACAGTAGTACAACAAATCATGTATCATGGTGAACAACAACAACAACAACAACAGCAACAGTAGTACAATAAGTCATATATCATGGTGAACAACAACAACAACAATAACAGTAGTAGTACAACAGCAACAACAAGAGTAGTACAACAAGTCATGTATCATGGGGAACAACAACAACAACAACAACAACAACAGTAGTACAACAAGTCATGTATCACGGTGAACAACAACAACAACAGTAGTACAAAAAGTCATGTATCATGGTGAACAACAACATCAACAGTAGTATAAAAAGTCATGTATCATGGTGAACAACAACAACAACAACAGTAGTACAAAAAGTCATGTATCATGGTGAACAACAACTACAAGAACAGTAGTACAACAACAACAACAACAGTTGTACAACAAGTCATGTATCATGGTGAACAACAACAACAACAACAGTAGTACAAAAAGTCATGTATCATGGTGAACAACAACTACAAGAACAGTAGTACAACAACAACAACAACAACAACAACAGTAGTACAACAAGTCATGTTTCATGGTGAACAACAACAACAACAGTAGTACAACAAGTCATGTATCATGGTGAACAACACCAACAGTAGTACAACAAGTCATGTATCATGGTGAACAACAACAACAACAACAGTAGTACAACAACAACAGTGGTAAAACAAGTCATGTATCATGGTGACCAATAACAACAACAACAACAGTTTACAACATGTCATGTATCACGGAGAAAAATATCAACAACAGTAGTACAACAAATCATGTATCATGGTGAACAACAACAACAATAGTATTACAAGTCATGTATCATGTTGAACAATATCAACAGCAAATTCAACAACAGTAGAACAACAAGTCATGTATCATGGTGAACAACAACAACAGTAGTACAACAAGTCATGTTTCATGGTGAACAACAACAACAACAACAACAACAGCAACAACAACAGTAGTACAACAATTCATGTATAATGGTGAACAACAACAACAGTAGTACAACAAGTCATGTATCATGGTGAACAACAACAACAACAGCAGTAGTACAACAAGTCATGTATCATGGTGAAAAACAACAACAACAACAGTAGTACAACAAGTCATGTATCATGGTGAACAACAACAACAACAGTAGTACAATAAGTCATGTATCATGGTGAACAACAACAACAACAACAGGAGTACAACAAGTCATGTATCATGGTGAACAATAACAACAACAACAACAGTAGTACAACACGTCATGTATCATGGTGAACAACAACAACAACAACAGTAGTACAATAAGTCATGTATCATGGTGAACAACAACAACAACAACAACAGTAGTACAACAAGTCATGTATCATGGTGAACAACAAAAACAACAACAACAACAGTAGCAGTACAACAAGTCATGTATCATGGTGAACAACAAAATCAACAACACCAACAGTAGTAGTACAACAAGTCATGTATCATGGTGAACAACAACAACAACAACAACAGTAGTACAACAAGTCATGTATCATGGTGAACAACAAAAACAACAACAACAACAGTAGCAGTACAACAAGTCATGTATCATGGTGAACAACAACAACAACAGTAGTAGTAAAAGAAGTCAGTAGTGAAGCGGCTTGTCTGGGTGTAAGGTCACCCTGACCTTACATCCAGGGAGTCACTCTCTGCTAAATTATGATTATTATTATGATTATTATTATTATTATTATTATTATTATTATTATTATTATTATTATTATTATTATTATTATTATTATTATTATTATTATTATTATTATTATTATTATTATTATTATTATTATTATTATAGTTGCTTCTACTGTTAGCTGTTTGTGTATGCTGGGTACAATAGGACTCTTATTTCCTTCTTATATTAAGAAAAAATTGATAGGTCTTCACGAGTCGTCACTACAACAGTATGTTATAA
Source organism: Homarus americanus (assembly GCF_018991925.1). Taxonomy (NCBI): domain Eukaryota; kingdom Metazoa; phylum Arthropoda; class Malacostraca; order Decapoda; family Nephropidae; genus Homarus; species Homarus americanus. Next base: position 535 of record NW_024725609.1, on the reverse strand, counting down.
TAAGCTGCGTATGATGACCTTTAAAGTTAACGTCATATTTATGTATCAAGATAATTCATGGAAACAAACTGTTCATTTGGCGGAAATCCAATAGTGTACAGTGATAACACTGTTCACTCGGGTGTAAACCATTAGTGTACACTGATAACACTGTTCACTCGGGTGTAAACCATTAGTGTACACTGATAACACTGTTCACTCGGCGGTAAATCATTAGTGTACACTTATAACACTGTTCACTCGGGTGTAAACCATTAGTGTACACTGATAACACCATTTACTCGGGTGTAAACCATTAGTGTACACTGATAACACTGTTCACTCGGCGGTAAATCATTAGTGTACACTTATAACACTGTTCACTCGGGTGTAAACCATTAGTGTACACTGATAACACTGTTTACTCGGGTGTAAACCATTAGTGTACACTGATAACACTGTTCACTCGGCGGTAAATCATTAGTGTACACTTATAACACTGTTCACTCGGGTGTAAACCATTAGCGTACACTGATAACACTGTTTACTCGGGTGT